>NC_045430.1:160927924-161235424 GCF_902635505.1 Sarcophilus harrisii | reverse complement strand
CATATGCTTTTCTTAGGAAGGGTAAACAGTTCTTTAATTTAATATAGCTGACACTTGAAGATGTGTTTTTCTCTTTTGCAAAGATAATTTTTGCATTGAACAAGTAAATGAGAATTCAAGTAGAAAGCATCTTGTTAATGGCGACTAATAAAAACTAATATTGCATGCAGTATAATGATATTAAACCTTGTAACTGGTACATAAAGCAAGATCATTCCTATTGTGACTCTGTCAATGAACATCAAATATACTTGCATATTAAATATATACTTTTCTACTGAAGAAAATGTTAACCCTTAGTATACAGGACTGTGTTTCTTTCCCTAGGACTTACAAACTGCTTAAAATGATTTAAAAAAAAAGTGGATAGACTTTCAAAAGACCATCTAAATCAAGTCTCTTCTTATAAGCTTTGTTTATGCTTTCTTTAAAGGTTTACAAAAGAATACAAATAAAATAATTATTTTTGGGGATTTAGCCAAAGTCACTTTTTATACTTATTTTGCATTTGACATATTTGAGGATCTTAGGGAAATCAGATGACCTTTAACCCCAAAGCACTCTCCTGTGTTTTCCTAATATCAGTATATTTTAAAAGATGTGATAATTTAAAAGAAAGATGCTCCTTTCCCTTACTACAACATATCAATATGTTTAAAACAAAATCTGTGTCACGATGTAGAATCATGGAAATGTTGCTTTATGTGAGGAAGGGAAAGTTGCTTATGTTGAGGATATGACTTAAGGATAAATGGACTATTCTATAAACTCAGTGTCAATGATTTACAACCAAAATCATAAAGGTTAAATATCTAAATCCTCTTCCCATGGATTGTTCTATCCTATGCAATGCCACATCGATACTTTCAAACATTTAATAGCGACAATACAGAATGAATGAAGAAAAAAAAGAAAGAGAGAGAGAGAAGGAAGAAAGGAAGGAAAGATGAAAGGAAAGAAAATAGTTTGTTACTGTAACCAAAACATATACAGGCTGGCCTGGGAGGAAAAACAAAAAAGGTTGCCAAACAGAAGATTGAAGACAATTATCAGCCATAATGTAATTTTTTTCTAATTTCAAAAATGAACAATGAATATACAGATTTTAAGGTTAAAGTTTTATCAGAAGAAATTTCTGGGTAGGTTCAAGAAGTTTGCCTTTAATTTATATTCAGTTTTGGTTCTTCTCATCCCTAGAAATGGAGAAATAGAAAATATTTGTTTCAGTATATATAATATATATATATATATATATATATGTGTGTAAAAATATGTATATATGTGGTATTTATATGTAGCTACAGGTCTATATTTGTGCCTTGTATCTTTAGAAAGTACTACAATTCTGGAATAAACATTAACTCCTTATTTGGATTCATCAAGTAGGAATCATCAATGACTTTACAAAATACTGTAAGCAATTAGCCTGCTTAGTAATTTATCAGCCTCAGTCCCAAAAAAGATTTCAAATTCTTTTTTAAAGCATGTTTGAGTCCAAATGTGCCTCCCCATAATTCACTGGATACACAGGTTTAACAGAGCACAACATAACACCTCATTCATCATTGAAAATTTTCTTTTTTCATCCAAGATAATAGTCAAATAGTTTATTTTTAAAGACTAAGTATGTGAAAACAAACTTGCCTGCTCAAAAAGTGGAACCCATTCACCTAATGCCAGTAATCCTCTTTTAAAAAATGAGTCTTGTTAGTGTCATTTAGAAATAACATACTATTGTTTATGAGTTTCACCATATCTATTTGTCCTTATGAATATGATATTTCCATCTTGGCTGAGTAGATTTTACATAATCTAACATCATGGGTAAAGATAATGGCAACATAATTCAAAAAGACCCAGAAAATGAAGAATAAAGCATGAAAAAGAAAGATTACATCTTAAAATAAAATGCTCTGCATTATATACCACAGGAAAATAAATTTAAAAAAATCATAAAACAACTCTGAAGATAATATTCAAAAGAGGAATATGGTAGGTTATATAAAATTTTGTATTAGAGACTTTAGAAGGCATGGTACCTCAAGATAGGTTTTGGTTTTCATAATGTTTTCTGCTCCAAATCTTTGTCTTCCATTTTGCAACTTTTTTATTATTCTTCTCTGTTTTGTCTTCTCAATTTCTATCTCTACCTTCTTCTCCTTTCTGTGTCTTTTGGTGCCTGGCTCTGTCTGACTCCTGTCTCTTCTGGATTACACATACTTGTCTTTCTTCTAGTGCAAATTCTATTTTTCTTTTCTTGTTTGGATTGAAGTTTGGATGAGGAATTCAAATCTGTGCTTGTATGGACTGTGTGTCTGATATAGACAGAGAGGTAGATGATAATTAATTTATCACAGAGATACTCCCCCCCTAATATTTAGAGTATCAGCCAAGATATCATATTTTGAGAGAGAAGAAAACAAATATTTTTAGGAAACATAAAACATATCTATATGTTCTATCGAGTTAGTATTTCTACTCTTTAGTTTGCTCACCTATAAAGCAACAAAATTAGACCAAATAATTTCTAATGTCCCTTATAACTTAATGATAAATGGACTATTCTATAAACTCAATATCAATACTTTTGAACCAAAACCATACAGGTTAAATATTTAAATTCTCTTTCCATGGATTTTTCAATCCTATGCACGTGCCACATTGACACTTTCAAAGATTTAATAGCTAGGTATCCAGAATGAATAGATGAATTTAAGAATCATTTATTGCTATTTTTTTTTTTTTTTAGCATGACCCTATTTGGAGCTTTCTTGACAAAGATACTGGAGTGGTTTGCCATTTCCTTTGCCAGCTGTTTTTAAAGAAGAGTCAACTGAGGCATAACTTGCTCAAGGTATCTGAGGCTGTATTTGAATTTGCCTGATTCCAGATCTAGTACTCTGTGCCACTTAGCAGTACTAAACCACCGAAGTGCTTACTATGTGCTAAAAGCTGTATATATATATATATATATATATATATATATATATATATATATATATAAAAGTAAGACAGATCCCATCTCATAATTCTAACTGGTGATGATAACATACAGTTATCCTTTCGATACTGTAACTTTCCCTTCATGGCTTCACCACATTATGGATTAGCATAAGAAATTAAATGGGAATTTTGGGGTGTTTTGCAGAAGTCACAGATGACATTCAAAGACCAGTAGATAAGACAGAAAAAGTTTAGAAACTGAGAAATGTATAAAATAAATGTATAGTGTTGTATATTATCGATGTATTTTATCTCTTAAAACCATGATAATTCAGACTTCTTCTCTAGTATGAAGGGAGAGCCAAAAAATCTTACATGCATTTTTCAGATCATGGAGGACCACACCCATAACCTCCATGATATGGAAGGAATAACTGTATAAAGCAATAGTGTCTAGGGAGATATATTTGGGTTCGGAAAGTGCCACAAATGATGAAGAGAGCTCATTGATGAAGATGGTCATGAGGAAGAGGTCATTAATCAACCTGCTTTTTCTAGTAGCTATAATATTATTGGTTCGGTTGCTGTTCCAGGTTACAAAGTGATGATAGTGGTAGAAAAGACAGGCAGAGGCAAAGAGACTATGCAGGCAAGGCAGTGGGGCAGATAGGAATCAGATGTCCAGGTTATAATACAAAGCATATTTAGGATTATGTGAAATACTCACTAGTCAGGACAGTTTATACCCCAGGGTATAAGTTCCAGAGCTGAAAGGATTAAGTCTTCAGGGATGTATAGGAACAAAGTGAATGACTAAATGATGAATAAGTAGAAAGGGGGTGCTCAGAATGAGAGAAATAATGAAAGAAAAAAGAGGTCAGTATCTTTCAGCTTTCCTATTTTGAGTACTAGTGGCAATAAACGTTTTGAGGATCAGTAAAATTTTTCCATGGACTGTGATTGGAAGACACCAAAGTCACAATTAATTGGTGGAGAAATAAATGCTGAATTTGAAGGACCCAGGGGAAAAAGAAAAAAGAAAAGAAAACAATCTGGATATCTTTTAGTTGAAGAAATGACAGAGTTTATAGTCTAGCTAGCCAAAATAATTAGTTAAGATAAGAAACTACCAGATAACCAAATTCCTTAATCCCATATTGCCTGGTGGCTGGAGTCTTAGTTGAGTCACTCCTTTGCTTGCCAACACTTATTCCTACTAATAAAGTGTCCCTGCCCATGAAAAGCAACACAGTTTGTACTATCTTGGGTGTAAAAATTGGTACTTACAGCTCTGAGATTCGCTATCCAATGGCATAGGTTTCTCTAGAATTACAGAAGGAAAGAATCTCCTCCATTCCCCATTCAGAGTCTCAACTTTGCTCAGATTCCTCAACTAAGGTATATCATCTCTTCAGACAGTGCAATTTCATGTACAAATTTTATAGCAGGAGCTCTAAGGATATTAGTTAAGAGCAGAAACAGCACCTCCACGAGTGAGAAAATAAATGATCTCTGGCCATTCAGCTCTTTCTATATCCACATGTGAGACCAAGGTATTATGTCTTTGAGCAGGAATATATTGAAGGAGCTTCAGGGACTAAGGGAACTAAGCAGGGAGTGGTGACCTGCTATTAAGACTTTATGATGTTGAAAATTATACTTCCTATTTCTGAATCTACATAGTTTATATTCTAAAAAGCTTCATATATACATGTACAAACATTTCTTTACAAAAGATCAATAATGGTGATGGTTTGAGAGGTGGCAGAGGCTGCCATATAAATTATAAGGAATATCAACAACAGTTATCCCTTCAACATCCCATCATGATTTCAATATATCATGGACTGGCTTAACAAATTAAGTGGGAATTATGGAGAAATTTTGTGGAAGCCACAGTAACGCACAAAGGCCAGCAGGTGACAAAGAAAAAGTTTAGAAACTCAGAAATACACTAAAAATATGGATAGTATTATATAATATAAACATATTTTATATTTTAATACAATAATTGATTGGAATGAAGACAGGGGCAAAAAAATTTGCACATATTTTCTAGATCACAGGAATGCTATACCCCTAACCCTTGTGATGTCAAAGGGATGACTATAGATTGTTTTCATTTTGAAATATTTTATATTTTTTGAAAAAATGAAAATGACTTTCTAAGAAGTCTTAGAAAACACAGAGGATACTTATATGTACACTTTAAAATTATAGTTTATATCCCAATTCATTTCTCATCCAAAGTTCATTGATCACATAATACAGGTAGAAAAAGAAAAGAGAAAGAATAAATCAAGTTATGCATGCGAAATATTTAAAATTCCACATGGGCACTTTATAGGGTTTATTTTCTAAATAATATTTGGCTATTTAGCATGTATACATTTACTTGACACATAAAACTATTATGAAAAACAATACTCTCTAAACTTCCCTTTTTTAGAGAGTATAACCATGTAATTACCAAATCACCACAAACTGCTTATTATATAATTAGATGGTCAACAGCATTAAAGAAAATTTCATATTTGTATACTATAACTTCCTAAAATGGATCACACTACTAATAAAAAAGAATGTGGTTTTTTTTTTAATTTTATTTTAAAGTTTTAACTGGATTCTGCACTAGACTGACTGCTTTTTATGATTTTTAAAATGATTTTTTGCAACATTAACTTTATAATGTGAAACATAATTAGGACAATGAAAATAAGGGAGAAATGTTATGTATCCCACCAGATTACAGAGCTCCATTTTCCTTGTCCTCCCTTTTGGGGATGATCTTTATACTGGCTACATGTGAGAAATTCCCAATTATCCCTCAACAGGTTTTGTAGGATCTTGACGTCCTAAAAAATTTTACTGTTTCAAGATGTTTTTTCTTCCTCTTGTCCCACCTCCCTACCAAAAGATTTCTATTCTATGAAGAAATTAAATTTGAAACTATTTTCCTAAGGTTAGCTAGAGTTCTTAGGAATTCTTTCAGTGTTTTTCAACAAGATTACTCAATTAGTATCTATTCAATTTCCAAAGATCCAAAGCAGGCTTCTTTAACCTGCTTTGTGCCATGGACCCTTTTGGCAGTCTATGGACTACTTCTTAGAATAATATTTTTAAAGGTATAAAATAACAACACAAACCAGTTGAAAGAGAAATGTATTTTTCCCATCCAATTTCACAGATCCCTTGAAATCTATTCACAAACCCATTGGTGGTCTGTGTACCTCAGATTAAGAATCATTGACCTAGAGGAAGGTCTGTAGCATAATGGATAAAAACCCAGAGGAGTGATATGAAAACATGGACAAGAGTCACCTTGGATGAAGACATGAGTAGGAGCTCAGTGGGAGTCGGGGAAAAGGAAGGGAAAGGGAAGAAAAGGAGAAAGCAAGGGGGAAGGAGTACCTAGTGGTGGTGATCCTTACCGTCAACTCTGTATAGGCAGGGAATATAAAAGAAAGAAAAGAGAAAATGGTACAATTTATTTAATGAAAAGCAAAAACAACTATAATCATATGATTATATCAATAAATGCAAAAACAGGCATTTGGCCAGATACAATACTAATTTATGCAAAAAGAATTACAAAGCAAAAGCATAGAAATATCTTTTTATACAATAAAACAATTATTTGAAAAACTAGAAAATAGTATGACAGAAATTTATATAGATTACCATCTTATACAGTAAAGTACAAAAATTAAAATGTTTATATGGCATGAATATTAAAGTTCTTACCATAAAACAATTGGAAGAGAGTCACATCATGTATCTTTCACTGAGATAGGTCAGGAACAAAATATTAAATGAAAGAGAGATAACTATAAAGATGGAATAATTTTGATTAAATGAAATAAAAATGACCTCGTATCAACAAAATGAAGGCAGCTCAGATAATGAAGGAACTGGTTGGGAAAAATTCTATGTATCAAATATCTATAAAAAGAGTCTTAAAACACATAAGAATAGAGAGAAAGTCAAAGAAAATGAATAAATCTTTTTTTATTTTATTCCAATTCTTTAAATTTTAACATTTAAAAAAATGAATAAATGCCAAAATAATTATGAACTATAATCATTATGTGAAAGATAACTAAAAATCACTAATAATAAGAGATAAAACAAATCAAAACAACTTTGAAGTTTCACCTCACACCAAGAAAATTTGCAGTAAAAAAGATGAGACTACTTATGTTGGAAAGGGATGTGAGTACATGAATGCACTGTTCATTAATCCAATCTAATTAATATTTATTAAATTCCTACTATGTGTCAGGAGAATAAAAGCTGGGGATCCAATAAAATGAAAAAAAGTCTCTGCCCACAAAAATCTTATAATCTAAAGGAGGAAACAAGATGTAACCAATGATTTGTGAAGTAGAAACCAGGCAGAACGGTAGATGGGAGGTAGGGTGAGTAAACTATTGGAGCAAATCTGAGAAATGTTCCAATAATTCTGTAAAGCAATTTAGAATGATGTGAATTATGGCTCACATATGACCTAGAGATTCCATTGCTAGGTATACACGCCAAGGAGGTCAATGATTTTAAAAAACTAAGACTCCATATCAATCAAAATATTTATAAATCTATTTTAATATTAACAAAGAACTAGAAACAATGTAGATGCCCATCTGTTGAGAAATTGCTAAATAAGTTGTAGGACATATATGCAAAGGACTATTATTATATTGTAAGAAATGATGAATATTATTAATATAGAGAAATATGAGAAAATTCATAATGAGACAATAAACATAGTAAGGAGAAGCAGAAAACTTATATACATGATGACTCCATCAAAATAATTGGAAAGAATACCCACTACAAAATAACCAATTAAAATTATAATATACAGAAATTTCTCTAAAGAAGATGTATAAGAAGGTATATCTCTCCATTTATTTATTTGTTTTTTTTTTTTTTTTTTTTTTTGGTGGAAGTGGGGAACTATGCATTTGAAACTGTATATGCCAGACTTTTTCAATGGAATGGTTATTTTGTTAAACCATTCTTTTCCTCTTTTTCATATTTGGTGGAAGGAATGGCTCTATGGCAGAGAGAAGAGATATTGGAAAGTTAATGAAAAACCAAAGTTTTGAATAAAAATTATTTCTTAAAAAAAGCAAGTCAGTAAACAACTTTTTGTATCATTCATCATATGTCATTTTTAAGGTTTCTTTAGGAGCTATCCCAAGTATACCACAATTCTTTGAAAAGCACTACATGAATAAACCAACATTTAATTGTTGTAGATAGTTGAGATGTTTAGGGTGTTTCCTTAACTACTGAAAGTCAGCATCCTTAAATACATGGCACTTGCCATGAATCCTCTTTAACCATCTCTTAGGATATAGAAAATGCTAAGCAAGTTGGATTGATTCAGACTGATCTTTTTTGCATTTTTGAACTTCAGGTAGCAGGTAGCAAAGCTGGGGTTTATTCATTCAAGATCCTGACTCTCTTTACTGGTGGAGATGAATGTCCTGTCCTATGTGAGAGGTGCCCTGGAGTTGAAAGCAAAAGAACTCTAGCTTTTTAAAGACCTGTTTAGGACACTTTAAGTTTCAAGTTCCTTATGAGGATTCTTCAAACTTCAAGTCTTCTTGGAGACTCTTCAACCACTGAATTGCTTCTGGTTTCAGCTTTGAGCGGGAAGACAGAGAAGACCATGCCCACTTTAGATTGCTAAAAGAAAGGGCTCTGGGAAGACATGAGAGGAGTCAGCAGCCTCTATCATGTCCCCACCTGTGGTGTTCTTTTTTTTATAATATATGATGGTTCTCTGTGGGAACAGGTTTCTTGGGGAGGTTCTGGAGGCAGCCTTAGTTTCAGTTCCAAGTAATAATCACCCCAAATGCAGCCAGCTGATAAAATCCAAACGTTTATTTTCTCTTTCCAAGTCTTGTCTCTTTCCTTGGGCCCAGTTAGCTTTCTTAGAGGCCTCTCTCCCAACTTGGTTCCAAGAGCTCATGCAGCTTGTCTTTTAGCTCTTCCAGCTTCTGCCTCTAGCTCAACTCTGACTTTTGGCTTCTCAATCTCCAACTGACACTCCTCTCAATCTTTTCAACTGAACTTCTGACTGAGCCTCTGTCAGCTTCTTATATATGATCTCTTAAAGGTGTGAACCCAAAGGTTGACTCCTCCTCTGAGAGAGTAGGATTGTGGGAGGTGTGAATTTGGATATCTCACACTGAACCCTGAAATCTCCCAAACGTGTGAACTAATGTGTGAGCTAATGTGTGAACTCAAAGGTGTTAACTTAAGTATTGTTTCTATCAATATTAGTGACTTAACACCTTGTAAGGATTTGCTCTACTGTGTGAACCAATAAGCATTGTATCAATTCCATTGAGTTAACACTAGGATTCTAACACCCACCTTCAACTGAATATACTGGACAGTTGGGGAAATTTCCCCATGGGGGAGGTCAAGGATCTCACTCTGTATTGTCTGGTATCTATCCTCCTTTGTTTTTCTTCTCTGATTTCTGTTTTGCTAATGATTTGGATAAATGGATTTTCATTGCTATTCACTATGCATGTTCATTATGGAACTTGTATTTGCTGGGAAAGGGGCAGGGACTTTGATATAGAGTTTAGGGTTCCTGTCTAACCCAATAGTAACGAGATAGGGCGATCAGAAATTAGATTGAACGTGATCACATCCCCTACACTAACAGTATTTAAAGGAGCATATAGATATAATTCTAGCCCACATAGATATAATCTTATCTCCTTTCTCTGAGGGGAGAAAGGCTTCCTCTCACCACAATCTTTTGCTTCACCTTCTGGCAGAATTGAAAATCTCCTTTGGAGATGAGTGAGGGGAGAAAAGGCTAGAGATGTATATTCTACCTCCCTTTGAGTCACACAATGAAAGCTATTGCTAGAGGTGAGCCTTGCATTATACATGAGGTCTCATGCACTACAGGGATATACCTATTGTATTTTGCCCAAGGGATTTAAGGGAAAGGGACCCTACTCAAGATAAATGAAGCTAACCATTACAATTAACTGTTATCAAAATAAACCTCTAAGGAAAGGATACAAGGAGAATTGTAAAATAGTGGATGATGGATGATGTCTTGATTTGTGTGTGAACTGGATTTAAGTGAGGCTGAGCTGCACAAAGTCATCAGCCTCTCTCTTTCAGTCATTGAAGTCCAGTGGCAAGATGAAAGTCAAAATTGGTGATGACATAAGATGCAGTGGAATGATACTGGAGTCTTCAATGTTAGAGCAAGCTGCTTTAAGTTTCCATAGTACCTGTTTTAACCTCCTTCATGGTCATTGGAACAATTTATTTTCATTCACCCATCCTGCCATTATTAAAAGGCTGCTGACTTTTAAATGCAGTGAGTAGTAGAAGAGATGATAGCTTATGAAAAAATTGAGAATTATGGGATGAAAACAAAATAGAATCATGAAATACATCTTTATGTAAATTTTAAGCTTTTAAATCTTAAATTTTAAGTTAATTAAGTTTTAAAATTGTTTTACTATAATGATACTATAAAGAATCAGAATATATATATATATAATATATATATATACATACATATATGAAAGAATTGGGTATCAGATAGACTCCAAAAGTAAATGAGCAATACTGAAAAGGGCTCAATAAACCTTCACAATAGAGGTGTTGGGTCCTCCCTGAATACTCCATGTTGTTAAACATCTTAAGTGAGGATGAAAATGGCAGCAGGGTCATCTACCACACTGATATTAAACCAAGTTGAAACAACTATGAGCAAAAGACCAAAACTGGTGCACAACTTTTGTTTGTAGGTGATTGGATCCACAGATTGCTCTGACTGAGATCCCACAGAGTATGAGTCATTTCTCTTCCATTTGTGCTAATTTTGGCCTGACATCAAGAAAATTGAAGTCCTTCACCAGCCAGCACCACACCATCCACTTGTGGAACCATTGATCACAATAAATGGAGAAATTCTCAATAATGTGAAAAAATTATCTTACCTTGTCAGCACATTTTCCATGGATGGCCACATAAATGGTGAGGTTGATTATTTATAGTTAAGTATTTGAGAGCTCTAAAAGAAAGTATAGGAAAGGATGTATTAGGGTGCATGCTAATTTGAAGGTCCATGGAGCTGTTGTGCTGATTTCACTGTTGTAGTCATGAATCCTGGACTGTATTCTAGTGTCATATCAGAAAACTAAACAGTTTCCCCTTAAGTGTCTTAGAAAGATTCTGAAATTTACTTGGAAAAAATAAGATACAGAACTCTAAGGTTCCCTCTCAAACTGAACTGCCAAGCATTCAACTGTATTGCAAAAAGCACAACTCCAATGGACTGGACACATTGTTCAAATGTCAAAAGCAGACTCATCCAAAGACTATTTTACAGAGAGGTTGCACAAAGCAAAAATTACGTAGTGGCCAGAAGCAGAGATATAAGGACACTCTCAAGGTATTCCTTGAAGACCTTCAGTATCAAGTGTGAAATATCAAAGATGCTGGCACAGGAGAACTTAGCATGATATGCTCACATCTAAGAAGGAACTGTACTCCATGAGCAAAGCAGAATCACAGTAGCACAAAGGAAATCTGAGCTGCATAAATCTAGAGACATCTCCATCTCCAGTATTCAAATGGACTACTTGTGCCTAATCTGTGTTAGAGCCTTCCAAACTTGTATTGGACTGATCAGCCAAAGCCAAATATACTACTCCATGACTCCAACATCATAATGCCATTGATCCTCTTTGAAAACAAAGGACAAACAGCCATGGAGTAACCCATCCAGACTTTGCTCTAATGCTAAGATACAAAGCTATACCTCTCATGCAACCGAGCAGCTGATCATTTCTCCCCAGGATTGCAGACACTCTAAGTCTCCCAAGAAGCACAGGGCATTTGATTGCTCTGTACTCTGGTGTAACAAGCTACTTAAACATGCTTTACAAATGCACCATTGAAAGGTAAGCAAAGCCACTTGCATATATAAATATAGCAGCCACAAACCAGCCAGATCCAGGTACACATAGGGATTGATACAATTTCTTTGTTGCCTAGTGATGGCACCTTACAAATTCACCAATTATCTCAGTTGTTGATGTGTTACCCTCAATTAGAAGGGCCAAGTCTGACTAAACTGAATCATTGCAATTCTTCACTAGTGACTTACATTGGTGGAGTAACTGCCCCTTTCAGCTATATTGCATGTTCTGTTACACTAATCACCCAACAGACAAACAACAAACATGAGAAATCTTAATGGAAACAAAAACATAGCTGTAGAAGACATGCTGTTATTACTCAAATGATTTTTTTTTGTATTACTCAAATGATGTAATCACATCAGGAGCAGAAATCCAAGAGTCATTCAATCCAGCTGTTGCTATTGGTTTTTTGTTGGCCCTAATTCTCAGTAGAAGAATGTCCTCAAATTATTTATAGGTAGGTAGCAACATCTTGAAGAAGGGAGAGCCTTGAATATATCACTTTATTGAAAAAAGGGATAGTAGTGTACAGCCACCCAGTTCTTTTAAATGCTAGCTCATAGATTTCAATTAGGAATTATCCTTGGTGGCCCAGTTCATTCATATATAGAGTCTAGAACATTGATACTTTATGGAAGTCATATGGGTTTAGCCATTTACAAATTATATGATTTTCTCTTCCATGGAAACACCAACAATCTATGGTATTATTTTCTCATTTCCTGAACTAGGGAATATCTTCCATCTCTATTTATAAGTATACCCATCCCTTGGTATTATGAAAAGTGCAGTTCATCATGACACTGGCACCCATTCCCCATCATGATAATGTGACCAAAACTTTGTTCTTCATTACAAGCCAGTATGAGTAGGATTAAAATCTTTTTTCTCATTTAGTATACCCAAAGGAGGCACCAGTAATCATATTCTGAACAATCAGGGTAATTATCAAAATGAGGTCATTACCAAGTTTTCCCAGATCATGCAAGAGGAACATAGTAACTGATGAATCAGGTTGGACAAGTTATCTAAATGAATACACTTTAAGAGATAAAGTGGTTTTGGCACTGTATATATCAATCTATTTATAGACATTGCTTTGCCACCTTTGGTCTGTCTTCCCATTCTTCCTTTTCCTTCTCCTAGTTTTCTTCTTCCTCCTTCTAGTATTTCTACTACTGCTTCTATAATATCTATCTATCTAGTCAACATTTATATAAAGCTTTAATGATTACAAAACACTTTACAATCACTATCTCATTTTAACCTCATAAAAATACTGGGAGAAAAGTGCTATTATTATCTTTGTTTTACAAATGAGGCATACAATGGCTAACTGAGTTGCCAAGATCACAGAGCTAGTGTGTGAAGCAGGATCAGAACTCAGGTCTCCACATCTACTGTGCAATGTGTTGCCTAAACATGAGGTGAGGAATGTCCATTGGTCATTCAAAAGCTGACTAAAGTTTTCTAGATTATATGACAAGACGAAGTTATGCTCCAAGAGTATAAGGATATTGCCATTGCCCATCTCTATAAAGATAAAGGGAATGATTGTCCAGGGGGAGGGAGAGAGCAGTGTCTCTCTCTGAGCCATTGCTGGCAAGAAGGTCATCTACTTGAAAGCCAATGTAGCTTCAGAATGGGCTGAGAAATAGTCAATATGGTATTTGCTAACTGCAACTCCAGGAGAAATGCCAGGAGCAAAACAGAGGTAGTGTATATATTTGTAGATGTGACAGTATCATACTATGAGTTGTGAAGTTTTATGGATAATTATTTCAAAAATTGCTTGTCCAGAGTTCATCAGTATTTCAGTTTCAAGAAAGTTATGCTCGCCCATAATCTGGACAAGGGACAATACTCTCGAGCTTTCCCAGTCACCAGTGGAGTGAAACAAGATGGTGTGCTTGCTCCCATGCTTTTTAGCATGATGTTTTCAGCCATGACGTCAAATGCCTTCAATGAGGACAAACACAGCATCAAAGTCAGCTAAGACACTGATGGTAAATTCTTCAACTTGAAAAGATCACCAGCCAAAACTAAAGTGGAGGGAGTGTTGGTACATGATTTTTTGTTTGCAGATAATTGTGAACTCAATATCGCCTCTGAGGTATGGATCGATTCTCTGCTGCTTGTGATAATTTTGGCTTAATAATTAACACCAAGAAACACAAGTACTCCATCAGCCAGCATCACACCTCCTTATGTGGAAACATCAATTATAGCAAATGGAGTAGTTTTGAATGCTGTAGATAACTTATTTACCTTTGCAATATACTTTAGAGGGATGTACACATTAATAATAAGATTAACACATGTATTGCAAAGCTAGATCAGTGTTTAGGAGCTTATAAAGGAAAGTGTGGGAGACAAGTATTAGTCTGACTACTCAAGTGAAGGTCTTCAGAACTGTTGAGCTGACCTCATTGTTGTATGTTATTGAAACTTGGACAGTATTCCAGCACTGTTGCAAGAAATTGGGTCACTTCCATTTGAATTGTCTTGGAAGGTTCTGAAGATCACCTGGATAAGATGCCAGATACTGAGATCCTTTCTCGAACTAAACTGCCAAGCACTCCAACTCTAGAGCAAAGAGTGCAACTCTATTGGACTGGCCACATTACTTGAATGCCAAATGTATGCTTGTCAAAAATACTATTTTATGGAGAACTCATACAGGGCAAGTGCTCCTCAGGTGGTCAGAGAGTGATACAAGGACACTCTCAAGATCTCTCATAAGAACTTTGGAAGGAGAGACACTGGCACAGGACCACCCAGTATGATGTGGCCTCATCAGAGAAGGTGCTGTGCTCCACAATCAAAGCAGAATGGAATTAGCCCAAAAGAAATGTGAACTGGGCAAAGTTAGAGAATCCTCCTCCAATGTTCCTAGGGACTTTTTGTGTTGGACCTGTGGCAGAACATTCTGAGCTCGTATTGGTCTGATCAGCCACTAACTTAACTCTAACATAGTAATGTTGTTTTGGTCTTCTTCTAGAACAAAGGATAACAACCAACCAATCAAGCCACCACAAGGAATGCCCATCTCTTCTTCCTCTAAACTGCGTCTGCTAAAAAAAATCTGTGCTAAAAGTTTCTGAAGAGACCTTCTAACCTGGAGCAAGTTAAGCTGTTGTCACACCTCCATTCTTGCTTCTACAATTCCACATTTTCATTGTGAAAATGGAGTCTTTTTTTCTTGGGCTATACTTGTATTGTTTCCTCATGGCATGAAGATCTGGATGCATTCTAAGGATTTTGTTGTTCTTTGTCTTGTTATCTTTACTTAGAAAACCTGTGTTCTTTAATAGCTGAAATCATTTGGTCCTTAACATTCATTGTAGGCATATGGTTTGCAGACTTCATAAAATGAAATGATTTACTTATAGGTTAAAGAAATAACTCAGGGCAGCTAGATGTAGTATAATGGATAGAATGCTGGAGTCTCGAAGATCTGAGTTCAAATCTAACTTCAGACACTTACTAGCTTATATGACCCTGCACAAGTCACTTAACTCCAATTATCTCCAAAATAATAATAATAGGCTTAACTGCTAAGTTAGTACAATCTCTGTCAATTAATAGTTATGCTTTAAGCAAAAAAACTGTCTACAATAACAGAAATAATTGCTCCTGTTGCTGTTTCCCATCATAGTTATTCTTCTTACCAAAAAGACATCATTTGTAGTACTCCACAAGCTGTGCTTCATCTTTATAATTTATTTATAATCCTCTTTATAATTTACATATATGTGTGTATACACATAATTATATAATTCTTAACTAATACAATACATTTCTACCTTTCCACACAGTCAATTAATAAGCATTTATTAGGTACTTACTATGTACCAGGTTCTGGGAGATCCATTATTAAAGGAGAGGTATTAAATATTTGTGTAACTTTGTCAGAATAGTTATACTTTGGGTCTGATCAATTTTTTAGAAGGCTGCAAAGTTAGGTTTTACTTGCCAAAGATCACTACGTTTTTAAATACTTGGCAGTGCTGAAGAATTCAGATATGTTTTACAGTTGCAACTAAAATAAGCATAACATCATGCACACATAAATATAGAAATCACAAGGAATCACAAATGCATGCTGAAACTGGTTAAATTATTTTAGTCCTTTGGTCAGACCTTATGAAATCATTAGTTATCTTTGGCTATTTATTGGAGAAGCGACATCTTATTAGCTTGCATCAAAACAATAAAAAGAAGTGTCCCCTGATTTTTAAAAAAAGATAAGCAAATGTTATTTTGATATTTATTTCTCTCTTTTACTAAAGCTCTAATATAGTACCTCATTGTGCTGTAGAAATGATGCCAGATTCTAGAAGACACATAGGTCACTAGGTGATGCAATGCACTGGACTGGAATGAAAAAAATATAAATTCAAATCTAGTACAAGACAGTTACAAGAAAGAAGACCTTGGACAAGACTGTGTACATCTCAGTTTCCTCAACTGAAAACAGGAATGATAAACTGCATCTACCTCTCAGAGTTTTAAAAATAATCAAAAGAGATAGTATTTGTAAAGTATTTAGCACAGTTCCATAAGTTAATAAGCACATCAGTCTTATTAAATGTTTGTACCTTTCTCCCGTTCTCTTGAAGATAGTTATTGGCCATTGGAGCTAGAATCTAGAAATCTTAAATTTAAACCCAACCTTATATATTAATTTTATCACCCTAGACAAATTGCATAACATCATTCAACCTCAATTTCCTCATTTATAAATGGGACAAATCAGTAGCTCATAGAATTGTTATGTGATTCAAATAAGATATTATAATAAAAGAATTCGCAAAACTTAAAGCAGATAATGATGATGCTGATTCTGATGTTGATGGAAGGAGGAAGGAGAAGGTGGTGAAGGAGGAGAAGGAAAAGAAAGGAGAAGAGTAGGAGAAGGAGAAAAAGGGAAGGAGAAGGAGGAGAAGGAGAAGGAGGAGAAGAAGAAGAAGAAGGAGAAGGAGAAGAGAAGGAGAAAGAGAAAGAGAAGAAGGAAGAGGATGAGAAGGGGGCAAAAATAATAGAAGAAAAAAATAACTAAAGTTTGTATAAGTGTAGGCCAGCTAAGCTAATTTATTCTCCCCTACCAATAACTCTAAAGGACCATCTACTAAGTTATGGAAGGAATAGTTGGTAGAGAAATTACCCAACAACCAAAATTATACGCATTCAATGTATAGAAATATAGATTTTTCTAGATTTCATAAATGTAAATTTAACCCTACAATACTTAACCAAAGAATTATTTAAATATTTACTTTGATAATAATTACATTCTACTATCACAGCAGTTTTCTTAAAATATATTTAGAAATAAATGAGAAAATTATGAATACATTTAGTTCAGGAAAACTATTTTTGAGAGATAAAAGAGTTACATTTGTATTAAAATTTGCTTTACTCATTGAATATCCCCACAGAAATTCTATTTCTATTTTCCCATCTTATCAGATGAGAGGAAAATCACTATCCCTGAACAGGTCAGACAGTAACTATTTATTAAATTCTTACTATGTGCCAAAATCTATGCTAAGTGCAGGTGATACAAGGAAAATCCCTGGTGGAGACTGTTACCCATAGTTCCTGATGCCTAACAAAGCCACTGGCTGAAAAAGTCTATATTACTATCCAAAATACACAGGGTTCCTTGGAGGATATCCAGGATTGAATTCTATCTACCTAATTGGGCTGACAGAAACAAGAGGTGTATCTGTGTCTTTTACTCTTAAGGAAGGAGAAGTAATATTTCTTCTCAGGTATCTAAACCTGAGGGGAGAGATTCCTTTTCACAGGTATATGCCAGCCTCTCTTTCCATTTTGTAGCATGATTACAGAGACAAATCAAAGCAAAGTGAACAAAAGAAATGTTTCAGTGCATTCTGATCCAGCTGCACTCATATAGTAATGGATATTTCTATTGCAAACTTTTATAACCTAGGATTTATAGTTTGTATGTTAAAAAAAAGCCAGACCTATATATTATTAAATTTTTAAAGTGCCTTTTGACCATACTCAAGGTATAAGAAGTGCCAAGAAAAATTTTAAAAAGGTTGTAGCTTTATACATATTTATTTTAAAAGGGACTCCTTATTTAGTGCTAATGTTTATCAGTTTGTTAATCTGTAATGAAGATGACTATGTCTTTGGATATCCTTTGGAAAGAGGAGAGTAAATTTTAAACAGTTTACTTACTTTGTTTATAATCACAGTTTCCTGTCTCTATTATTTTTGTGGGTGCATTTTTTTTCCTGAGGAACTTTGACACTTGGTCTTTCTCCATATGTGACGTACTTAATTAAACACATTATAAAGTAATTTGCTCCATGGGAGCTATTAAGGAGTACAGGATCAACAGACTATAATTTGGAGGAGCTCAGATTATTGTCATGTGGGCATTTTGGGAAGACCTTCCGAAAGAAATTGGGCCTTTAGTCAAATAAAAGAGAAAGTGAAGAGAGGATCTTTTTGGAATTAAGTGTAATGGACAGACAAGAGCTGCAATTACAAAATGTTGGCTAAATTTAATTACAAGTTAAAATCTGGGGCTTTGTATAAAACAAATACTAGTGGCAAATAATGCAGAACTGCTTAGGTCTCAAATAGAATCAATCTTCCTTTCCCTAAAATTGCTTGACCAACTAAATTTCTCTTTTAAAAAAAATTGAAAATGAGTGCTTGTTTTTCTTTTGAATAAACTAGAAAAAAACTCTAATGTGGAACTGAGGCTTTCAAGACAATAGTAAAACAATTCCAAGAAGTGTTTAGTACAATCTTTTTTTATTGGGAATTAATTAATGTGGTTTATTTATATTGTGGCATAATGGGAAGAGATTTTACATTATTGGTTCTTTTGATCATAAGACTGGGAAAATCAGCTAAATGAAAAGTTGTATTTGGAAATAGTTCTGAATCTCTCTGAAAAGAACCAAGCTGGGAATGTTTTGAATAAAAGTCCAGAAATTTGAATCCTAGCCTTATCTCTATTACTAAGTAGCTACATGGAGAATTAATTTCACTGTTTCCAGGAGAGCAGAGATCCTTTTTGAGGAAAAACCAAAGCACAAATCAGGAGAGTAGGGACTCACACCTTGATTCACCAAAAAACAAAGATCCCAAGAACTAGTTCTGAAAACAGCATCATGAAATAGTGCAAAGTTAGGAACTTTCCCAGCCCGAGGTAAGCAGCTAAACTTTAACATAAAATTTGAAGAATTCATCTGGAAAAATAAGCAAATAAAAAATAGAACTGGAAATAAAAAAATACTATAGTGGCAGGAAAGACGAAAATATAAACTCAAAAAACAATGTGAAAACAAATACTAACAAATATTCAAAGAAAAATGCTAATTGGACTCAAGCCTAACAAGAATTCCTGGAAGTGTTAAAGACAAAGATAAAGAAAGGTAGTAGAGGAAATTTGTGAAAAAAAAATGAGAGTGATACAAGAAAATTATAAAGAGATAATTAACAGATTGGTAAAAGAGGCACAAAATCACTGAATAAAATAGCATACAAAAGAAAAACAAAATTGGCCTCTTGGTAAAAATGGAAAAAATTAATTGAAGAAAATAACTCACCAAAACCCAAAATTGACCAAATGGAAAATGTGATTAAAATATCATTCAAGAAAATAATTCATTAAAAATTAGAATTGATCAAATAGAAGCTAATGACTCTCTGAGAAATCAGGAAACAATAAAATGTTCAAAGGAATGACAACATAGAAGAAAATGTGACATATTTCTTTTGAAAAACAATTGCTTTGGGAAATGGATAAAGGAGATATAACTTGAAAATTATTTGATTACTTGAAAGCCATGATCAAGGAAAGAACCTTGCTATTTCAAAAAATTATCAAGAAAAAAATGCCTTGATATCTTAGATCCTGAAAGTTAGAAATTGAAAGAATATACTAATCACCTCCTGAAATAGATCCCCAAATGAAAACTACTATATTACAATCAAATTCCAGAGCTCCCAGATCAAAGAGAAAATACTTCAAGAAGGTAGAAAGAAACAATTTAAATATTGTGGACTAACAGTTAGGATCATACAAGATTTAGTGACTATCATGTTAAAGCATGCAGGAACTAATTGAGAGGTTAAGTGACTTGCCTACCAGAAAAGGATGTCCTAGTTTGGATATTGTTAGTTAAACTGAGTAATTCTTAGTACTTTCCAAACTTTCTTTCTGGCCCTCCTTAACCATTAATGCAGAAGTAGAGGGGATCTAATGAAGACTGGGGATCCTTTTATATTTTCATTTGTTCCATAGGTTTCAGTGATATATATACAGAGTGTATAGCCAGAGGCAAATAACTTAACCTCTAAGTATCATCAGATGGCTAATGTAGGAAGCTGCAGAACAGTTGTTAATTTACATTGATAGATGTTTGTTTCTATACTAGAAGTTCCCAACACAGGTTCAGACCTTTTCCCCTACCTCCTTGATATCCCTTGCAAATAGGTTGAAAATAGCCAAATGTCTCCTTGGTGATAAACCAAATCTTTTTACAAAGATATGTACATACATACATACAAAAGATATATCATATATATATATATATATATATATATATATATATATATATTTCCTCATTAAATAACATGACTTAGAGGGCTAAGGAAATGATCTAATAGGGATTGGAGGAGGGATCAGACCCATGCATTTTACTGAGATGGGGACTGTCTGATGATGAAACTCCCCACCAATCCAGGAAGGCACTTTTGCTTTCGATTATAGTCTTAGAAAGTTGCTTAGAGAATTGAGAGGTGAAATGACTTGCCTACCAGACCCACACAGCTAGTATGTATAAGAGGCAAGTGGCAAGTAATAATTTAGCTTTATAAATCACCCAATTTTCACCTTTATAAGCCATTTTTTCACAGAACAAACCCATGAGGCATGGAATATAGGTACTATTATCTTCATCTTATGGAGGAGAAAACACTCAGAAAACTGATGGTTTGTCCAGGGTCACACAGTAACATGCTGGATGCTCCTTCTCTCATAGGCCTCTCTTACCATTAGCCCCTCCTTACTTTAAATAGCCTGGTGCACATATAGACTGAAGCAGCCCTACTTATGCAGTATCACCGACACGCCAAGAATTTCCATTTAGACACCAGTCACCCAGTGGGAACAGAATTGGTGGGACTGCCCGCTGCTGGAAACCTGGTGACCTGAAGCTTTCTGTCAGCCAGCACCCCGGCCCTCCCTGGTGGCTGGCCCGTGACCAGCTCTTCCAGTTCTTGTTCACACCTGGTACCCCTCCTTCTAATCTGCATGCTCTGATTCCACATGGGAAAGTGAGAGTGGAAATGACAATTTTCCCAGCATCGAGGGAATCCAGCAGGGTACAGTGACAGCAGGTGGGCTAAGGCCATGAAATACGCACTTCAGGGAAAAGCTTCAGAGGAGCTACGGCTGAGCTCAGGAGCTGACATCAGGCCAACATTGACATTTACTGTCTAGCTGTTAAGCTGAACTAAATAAACTGCCCAATATTATTCCTGCTTCTTAGGATGAGGGAGAGAATCTGATCTGAATAAGATCTGCCTTTGTGCTGTTAAATATCACCACTTCTAGGCAACTCAAAACAGGAGGAGGAAGAGCAGGGCAACTTGGGGATCCAGCTGCCGAGGGGCTGGAGAATATGGGGGGTTCACACACAACCTGGGGTTCAAACAGCTGCCAAAGTTGGTTTTTTTAAGTGACAAGAGCAGAGGACATCATGGCAGCCTGCAGAAATGGGAAGGGCTCTGGGATGCTCCACCAGCAATGGGGAGCATGAATAATGGGGAGAACTAAACTGCTAGACAATAGGCTTGTAACCATCAGCGACATGTCAATCAGTTAAATGATCGATGTTCATTAGGGGCTGACTATGGATGATACTATGCTTTGCATTGCAGGGAATATGATGAAAATTACAATTTATTTGCTATTTCCAAAGTATTTGCCTCACAAGAACTCTGAATTAGGTGATGCATTTTTTACTTTTTTTCCATTTTACAGACTAAGAAACTGAGGCTCAGAGAGACTAAGAACTTTACTCAGTCACACAGTTGATGTCTGAGGGGAGGACTTTACATCAAATTTTTTTCTCCCATGCTCATTCTCCCATGGTGCCTCTTATTGTTACATATCTGCTATTGTTGTACACAACTTAATGCTAGCAAACTTTTCTTACTTTTTAAAAAAAATTATTCTAAATTAATAGGGAATTAGATAAGACTCTCTCTTCGTAAACATTCTACTAGACATGAAACATAAAGCCTCTTTCTATTAATTTTCACAAAGAGTAAAACATGAAGATGGAATGAAATGAAAGGCATCAAAAGAAAAAGTATGACTGAACGGAGATAGAAGGAAGACTTTAAAAAATAATTCCTAAACAGACCCCTGAATGTGTTTGTGAAAAATCTCCAAATTGCTTTGCTTTCAAATTTACTCAGAAACACAGTAATTGACAATAATTAACTATTAAATTAAAAAGACCAAACCTACATCAATGATGTTTTTTAAATATAGGGTGTCCCAAAAGTCTTAGTGTGGTTTATATTCCCTAGATATGTCTATATGGAGAGAGACAGAATCGGTGATTTTGTTTTTATTGGGAACTCTTTGTCAGGAAGTTCCCTCCATCAATGCAATTGTTATATAACTAATAATTTTAGTTGCCTAGATTGCCCAGCTTTTTAAACTGTGAGTCATGACCATGTGATGGGTCTCACCTAAATGGGAGGGTCCCCAAATTATGATTTATTATCAGTAAATGTTTGATTTGTATAACTGTTTTATATTCCTATATACCTGGGGGTCACATAAAAATTTCTTGGGCAAAAAAATTAAGAAGTCCTGGTCTAGAACAGTGGTATCAAATCAAATAGAAAATAGGACACTAAACCATATATAAGTATTTCTGCAGGCCACATGTTAACTTAGAAATTTGTAATCTATATTTCAGCATTTTTATTTACTTTGTTAAATATTTCCCAAGTACATGTTAATCTGGTTCTGTGTTCAGAACTTGGAAGTGTTGTAAGCATCATACAAGTATTTGATACCTCTGGTAGTAACTTTCCCAGGTGACATTTATCAGAAAAAGAAATTGAGCCCCTATCTTGTTGGTTTTAAGACCATATCAGATGATGCAACATTTTTGAATGTTCTTCATACTTCATTCTCTTATCATTCTAGCCCTCAATAATCTCTCCTCTTAAATGCTGATATTATTTTATTAGTCAATTAATGAATATTAATCTGTATTAATCATTGCTTTTATACATTTCTATGTAAATTTTATATAACATATTATATTTTATATATCATATATAGACGTGTATCTACACAGACATACAGACATGTGTGTATATACATACATACATACATAAACACATTTATATATATATGTATATATATATAAATTTTATATATTTATATATATATAATTTATATATATATATATATATATATATATATATACACACACACATATGCGTATATATGCAATTAAGTGATTTGCTCATGGTCATAGAGCTACCAACTGATAAAGTAGGACTTAAACATAGGTCTTCCAAATTCCAACTTTTCCACTTCATTCTTTATGTGAGATTGTGAACAAGATGCCACAGAATAGTTAAAACTGCTTCAAGGGATATTAACTAGAACTTCTTTAGCTCCACAAAGCTTCTGGTTGAAATTCTTTCTTTAAGCATAGTAGACTTCCTAAAGCTCTTCCTAGGAAGACAAGGAGAAGTTAGGTGATTAAAGTAGGGAGGAGAGGCTAAACGGCAAAAATGGTTAGGACAAGAAGTTACTTGGGATACAAGCCATAATTTAGTCCTTCCATAAGGCAAGTAAGATGAGAGACATAAGGGAAAATTAGTAAAAAAACAAACAAAAAACCAAAAAAAACTAGCAACTTACACTTTTATTTTGGTCTGATATTAGTATATTTCCAAAGGCTTTTCCCCTAACTACTTCCTGTTCCCATTCACCCTAATTTTGTTTCTTACCATACACATATAACTTTCCTCCCCTAGCTTTTGGGGGTACTTTTTCCCCTTGTAGGAATGAGATACACCTTCTATTCTATTCCTTCTTTCCAGAACTTCATCTTTATTGCTTTAACTTATTCTTCCAACTTCAATCTTGTTGAAAAGACTGAATTACTTTGCCTTCTTTGCTTACCTAGAGACTCATTGAGGGTCCATCTCGAACTCCCATTGGCATCTTAGCTCTATTCACACCAATTTCCACTGTAAGACTCTCTTCACAAAAGATATTGATTCACTTATGGGGTTCCTAGGATTTAGCCCATGGAGTATTAGTTTGGGTTTTCTTCCTTTCCTCTTGAATCTTCAAATTTCCCTTAACTCTTTCACTCTCTAGATCCTTTATATCGGTTTGTAATCCTCTTTATTCTTCCTTTTACCTCCAAGGTCAATTTCTTTAGTTATTTTTTCTTAAAAAAATTATCATTACTTAATCTTTTCATTATAAATTTGAGGTGTTTTCAAGTGAAAAATTCTCATCATTTTTTCTCCTGTAGGAATGGTTGAAATGTCTGTTTCTTGTGGAAATTCTACCTTTTTATTGTTGATTAAAAGGTTCTCCTTTGTAGTATGTATAATTGTGGATGGCAGCTTGAGCTTCTATCCCATTTTTTTCTTTGATTTTTCTCCACTCTAGACTAATCCAGGTTTGTTTGAATTGCTATTCCTGTATTGCTGAAATTCTTTTTCCTGACTATTTGCAAAATTTCTTGTTTGTTACTGATATTTTAAAATTCAACTATATCATACTTTGTAGTTTTATATGTGGGATTTTTCTCCTGGAGACATCCATAGATTTGATAGATTAATATTTGGGGATCTCAATTTTAAAAATTCATAAATAAAAAAATGTCACAAAGTTTAAATCATAAAAGCAAAGTAAACTGAATTAGAAAAAAAAATTAGGAACAATAATTGTAGGAGACTTTAATGCTCCTCTTTCAGAAGTGAGCAAATTTGTTGCTGTTATTATTGATGTTGAATTATTTCAGTTATTTATGCCTTTCTGTAACCTCATTTTGGGTTTTCTTGGCAAAGACAACAACAACAAAGATCTAGGGGGAATTTAAGTATGGTATTTTTTAAATCTTTGATTTAGGCAATGTTTTGTAACTACTATTCTTGCTTATGCCCTTTGATATCTCTTTGATATAAATTTGTTCTTCAATATAAGAACAGAATATACTTGTTGATTTTAGAGTAAGGAAAAATACTACTGGTACCCATTATCTCCTTTCTTTCCATCAATCCTCCCCAAACCTCCACATTACTTTGCATGGTTTTAATTCCTAATGGCACAAAAATATCTTTCTCTTCACAATTAGAGATAGGAAGGTAAAATTCCAAATTGTAAGAGTTAATTCTCTGTTGCAACTTTCTTTTTTTTAATTTTTTTTTTATTTAATAGCCTTTTATTTACAGGTTATATGCATGGGTAACTTTACAGCGTTAACAATTGCCAAACCTCTTGTTCCAATTTTCACCTCTTACTCCCCACCCCCTCCACTAGATGGCAGGATGACCAGTAGATGTTAAATACATTAAAATATAAATTAGATACACAATAAGTATACATGACCAAAACATTATTTTGCTGTATAAAAAGAATCAGACTCTGAAATACTGTACAATTAGCTTGTGAAGGAAATCAAAAATGCAGGTGGGCATAAATATAGGGATTGGGAATTCAATGTAATGGTTTTTAGTCATCTCCCAGAGTTCTTTTTCTGGGCATAGCTGGTTCAGTTCATTACTGCTCCATTGGAAATGATTTGGTTGATCTCGTTGCTGAGGATGGCCAGGTCCATCAGAACTGGTCATCATATAGTACTGTTGTTGAAGTATATAATGATCTCCTGGTCCTACTCATTTCACTCAGCATCAGTTCGTGTAAGTCTCTCCAGGCCTTTCTGAAATCATCCTGTTGGTCATTTCTTACAGAACAGTAATATTCCACAATATTCATATACCACAATTTATTCAGCCATTCTCCAACTGATGGACATCCATTCAGTTTCCAGTTTCTAGCCACTACAAAAAGGGCTGCCACAAACATTCGTGCACATACAGGTCCTTTCCTTCTTTATAATCTCTTTGGGATATAAGCTCCAGTAGTAACACTGCTGGATCAAAGGGTATCCACAGTTTGATAACTTTTGAGCATAATTCCAAACTACTCTCCAAAATGGTTGGATTCGTTCACAACTCCACCAACAATGCATCAATGTCCCAGCAACTTTCTTTTTTTAAAATTAAAGCAAAATATATACATGGATATATTTCAAAATATATACATGGATAATTTTCAACATTCACCCTTAAAAAACCTTGTGTTCTAATTTTTTCTTTCCCTTTCCTCCATCTCCTTTCCTACATGCATGTGATTCAATATAGGTTAAACATGTGCAATTCTTCTATACATATTTCCACAAATATCATGCTGCACAAGAAAAATGAGATCAAAAAGGAAAAAAAAAAAGAAAAACAAAATACAAGCAAGAAAGTCACAAAAAAAGTGAAAATACTTTCTTGTGGTCCACATTCAGTTCCAAGTCTCCTCTCTTTGGGTGCAGATGGCTTTCTTCATAACAAGACCATTGGAATTGGCCTGAATCATCTCATTTGTTGCAACTTTCGATTAAAGTATAAATTACACACACACACACACACACACACAATACATATACATATATGTATGAATAAAGTATAAAAAACTTTTCTAGGTTTTTTGGGGGGAGGCATTGAGAGGGAAGAAGAAGAAAAAAGGATTAGAAAAGAAAGCTCAATCTAAGAGGCTGGACATGTTGAGTTATGCTATCAAATGGAAAGTGGGAGTACCTAAAGCTTCTATTGTGATGACCTTGGAAGTCATTTAGTTCAACTCCTTCAGGACACCAAGGTCCAAATTGTCTCTACAGAGTCATATTATATATATGTGTATATATATATATATATATATATATATATATATATCTTCACCTTGGAAATTCAATCTACCACTGCTTTTCTCACACTGGATATACCCTCCACTGCTTGGACTTTTTCCTCTGATTTACTAGTTCCTCTCAAAATCTCCATTTTAAGCAAAATGACAAGCCAGTCATATTTTAATTCTTCTCCAAGCTCCACTTTTGCTTATTAGCCTTGATCACTGTTTGGACATTGCCTCGCTTAAACTGAGACCTCTTAAAGGCTTTAGCTTAAAAAGGTTAAGGTCTCCTATTGCATTCAGGCCATCGCCTTTTGGAGCTTGTCCAGTTACCTAACACAGAGATGCTCTGAGTTTCCTACAGTGTGGATGGAGACAATCTCCTTTGATTGACTGTGTTGCCAGGCAGGCTGATTTGGCCAGAGAGAGATGGCCATTGCCTTTCAGACTTCCATTTTTTTCTTCCAGTCTTTCTTGCTTGCTTAGTACAGAAAGTAAAGTACACAGTTCACCTGTAGCAAGACACCATGAACTGAAATGATGATAGGGGAAGAGCTGAAAAATAGTATTGGACATGTTTGTTTCTATTCTGATTCATTTGTCCTTAATTTCAGATACCAGCAATAATGCTCATGGACCTGGGAGTTTGAGTTATGGTGACTTTGCAACCAGAATTCTAGGCAGAGGATGGAAGCCCTGAGAAATCACAGTGGTGGAAACTCCAGCTGAGTAGAATCTTGGTTCTACAGAGATGGAACTAAGCTATAATTTAAATGTTTTTCCCTCATCAGAGACTGAAGTGATACAAGTTGTAGGGAGGGGAATGAAACCTTTACATCTTGGGGAATAATTTTTTATATTTATGATTATGCCTTTTGAAATAAATACTACTTTATAAAAGCTCATTTAATATTGTTCAGTCACTTCAGTCATGTATGACTCTTTATTTGGGATTTTCTTGGCAAAGATAATGAAGTGATTTGCCATTTTCTTCTCTAGCTCATTTTACAGATGAGGAAACTGAGATAAACTGGGTTAAGTGACTTGCTCAAGATTACATAGCTAGTAAATGTCTGAGGCCAGATTTGAGCTCAGGAAGAAAAATAAAAGACTTCCTGACTTCAGGACTGGCACTATATTTGCTATACTACATTATTAGTGGTTAAAATGGAACTGGGGTACAGGGACTGACCCTTACATTTGGAAAAAACACCTTCAGTGGGGCTGGAGCTATTTGCAGAGAGCCTGGACACCTCCCAATCCCTTTGGAGGGAGTTATAACAAAACTGACCTTCAGGCAGTGATAGCTAGAGAGGTCAATGTTACTATTGACTTACATAATTTTCCTAAAATCACACAAGGATTAATAAAAAAAAATAAGCAGGATTTGAACTCAATCTTTTTGACTTCAAAGCTTTTACTCTTTCTAGCGAAAGATGCTCACTTCTCAATTTGCCAATAAACCTGTTTCTCTTCATCTGGTAAAGGAAAAAGATTGTTTTTTTGTATAGGTACATGCTACATGGGTAACCAAATCAAACCTTAATGTAAGTGTAGCCCAAAATCAAAGGTCATTCTCATACCTAGTCTTTTAATTTCTGAAAGTGACAAACCAGTCTTACAAGCAAATACCCTAAACATTTTAATACAATTTTCTATGCTAAATATCCTGCTTATGTAAATTGTGTAAAGTGAAGCTATGCTTTCTCAATGTAGTCAACTTTTACAGCATTTCTACTGGTAAAATTAAATGTAATCTACATTATTAAATAAAAATTGATAGTGCTCTATTTTGTTTTACTGACATTTGAGGATATGTCCCTTTTTATAATGGAACTGAACAAAAAGAACAGACACAGTATTTTAAAAACAGCACCCAAAGGATTTTTAAAAACCAGAAAATTGAAATAATTTTGTAAAGGTGGCATTATTTCATATTTAGAATTTTTAAAAAGCTTCTTTCATTAAAAATCACCCCCAAACCACATTTCTTGTAAAAGGAATTGAATCCACTCATTTATATTAGTTTTGCTTTAATGCTGGAATTCTGGTTTATAAGTGCAGTATTAGAAAAACAATGGATTAATAATAGATGTCATATGATGCTTTTATATCTCATTTTGTGTTTGATTCCTCATTCCTTTTCTCTGTTGCTTGAACTCCTAATCACTCTCCCCCAAACAGAGAGCATCTGCCAATTTCATTATATGTGAACTTAATAATACTTAATTAAAATACAAAGCTCTAGTTGCAATCTACCACTAAATTGAATGTGATTTAAATAAAACAATAATGGAAAAGTATCAGATAATTCATATATATTTCTGTTTGAAAAAAGGATATTATCTTCACAATTTCTTCTTTGGAGCTACTATAGGTTATACAATTAAAAGAAAAAAAAAGTCTTTAGAAAATATTTCCAGTTTTTCTTTCCTCTTTCTTACATTGTAAACTTATCTGTAGAGACTACCTCATGCAGGTCTGTAGGTATTGTTTTCTTTTTTTCTCTCCTTTTTTTTTTTTTTTGACAATGAAAGCAATGCAATTAAATCCTTCCACTCCTAGAAAATGTATCCCAGAAAACATTTTTATGTAATGTTCCTCAAATTCCGTGCTCTGATGTTTGTTAAAATTTAGCACATATTTTGCTAATAGTCCTTTGTTCCCAGAGTTTGAAGGGATTCATCAGTATCAGTATCAGTTAAACAAAGCTCCTTCCACAGGGGAAATGATAAGAAATCAAAAGGTCTCCAGACAGTGACAAGTAGTGACCTGAATGGTATTAGAAAGATTCTAAAGGTTATTATTTCTACTCACCCTATCCTTACTCTAGGCTTTGTCTATAACAAAAGCTAAGAGGGTTTTGGTTACCAGAGATGAGAGAAGGGAATACGAGATATTGGGCCCTTAGGGCAGTCATAGCTTAAGGACTACAGAGCAGGTACCACTAGGAAAATATACTTTTCCAACATAGCCACCCTTCCTCCTAGATCACTTAATGGATGTTGTAAACATCCTTGTGGCAGGCCATAGAAGTATCACTTATGTTTCCCATCCCTCTTTTTTATTTGGATAGACCTTAGTCTGCCCAGGGCAACTGGATTTGGGGGATAATGTTGGAATCTTTATCACAGATTTCATTATATTATGGTAACTGAGTGGCCTGGAGGATGGAGTACCAGACGTGGAGTCAAGAACTTGAGTTCAAATCCAGACCTCAACTATTACTAGCTGTATCACCCCAGGCAATTTATTTAATTTCAATTTCCTCATCTGTAAAATAGTGATAATAGATCCTCTCTTTTGGGGTTTTTGTAAGGATGAGAAAAGACTTGTAAAGTTATCTGCAAACATCCAAGCCCTAAATACATTGTAAACGCTAGCCATTTTCTTACTAATTCATCCCACCTTCTAATTTCCACTCTACCACCAATATTCCTTCCCCCAAATTTGCAATCCTTAATATTGCTTACAATTCTATCATATTCACTGCTTTTCTCACTCACCTTACTTATCTAATCAGCTGTCCACTCAACAGTCTCATTCAAATCTATCCCTTCTTCTTTACTCATATATCTACAGCACTTTAGTACAGGTCCTTATCAGTTATTACCTAGGTTGTTATAAAAATATCCTAATTTGTCTCCTTTATCATCTCTTTACTCTCCAATCCATCTTCCATACAACTATCAAAGTGATTTCTTTGAAGTCTGTTCATGTCACTCCTTCAATAAACTTCAGTGGCTCCCTATTATTTCATTCTTATTTTATTCTTTTTAAACTTTTTTCTGTGCTCTTCAAATGTTCAGAATAATTGGTACAATAGTAATGTATTTGATTTGTAAATGTTTAAATATGCATATTATGTGGACATAGACTAAATAAAAAAAATAATAAAATTGGAGCCTACTGATTTAAGTATCTCTATTACCACTATACAAATAGGGGATAAGAAATGAGTGAAGGCTAAATGATATGACAACTGTTGGTTACATAACCAGTAAGTGGCAGAACCAAAACTTGAATCCAAATCTTATAAGACATCTAGGATTCTTGCCACTGTCTTAGGTTGCCTATATTATTGTTTCTATTATTCCACATGCTTATAGGAGCAATATCAAGACAGCTCTTATCTGAATAATAGCTAGAAAGCTATTAATGTTATTATTTTAGTACTTACTACATAAAGCCTTTTATAACCATATCCCCTTCCTTTTTTTTTTTTTTTGAGGCCTCAAAGGTAAAGGTAAAATGACTTGCTTAGGGTCACACAGTTAATATGTGTTAAGTGTCTGAGGTTGTATTTGAATCCAGGTCCTCCTGACTCCAAGACTAGTGCTCTATCCACTGTGCCATCTACCTGCCCCACCATGTCTCTTTGGATAATGTCTCTATTATTTTGTATTTACAGTGTATGTTATTTTTGTGTTTACTTAAATGTGTCAATATTCCCAAAGGAATGTAAACTCAAGAATGTCAAGGACTATTTTGTTTTTGTCTTTGAATTCCTAGCATCTAATCTGGTACTCAAAATACAATAGGTGTCTAATAAGTGGTTGTTGACTAAGAGAATATTATGGTCAAATCAATTTATAAAATTCACAACAGAAAAAATATTTAGTGCCTACCATGTGCAAATCACATACATACAAAAACTCCTTTCTTTGATTTTGTTACAGAATTTCAGGGGGCTAAATGAATCTTTTACAATATAATTATGGAGTGTGGATAGATATTTATGTGAATAGACATTAAGTGAAGTTCTATGTTTTATTCTGGGAATAATATGTATTGGTGAGTGTGAATGGTCAGCACACAAGATCTGCAATCAGATGGATGTGAGTTTAAATCCTACTCCCACAGTTTCAGTTGTAACAAGCCCTTCATGTGAATAAGTCTTAGTTTACTTAGTTAATATTATATATACTACCTAGGAGATTAGAGGAAAATGCCTTGTAAATTTAGAAAAACAAATTATTTTGAACATTGAAAGACAGCAGATGACAACAAGCAAATCACCTACTCTAAATTAAACTAGTGATTGAGAAGAAATTAAACTGTTACCATGACATTGAATAATGCAGGAACTAAGTTATATAGAAAACATGATATGAAGGGTGGTGGCCATATTGTATAGTGGATACTATTGGATCTGGAATCAGGAAGATCTGAGTTCAAATCTCACAGCTGATAATTACTGTGTGACCAAGGGCAAGTCACTTCCCTTTTGTGCCTCAGGAAACATCCTATAATTTATTGGTGATAAGGTGCCCACGATGTCATTAAAATGTGGCCATCTATGTTGGTAGAAGGAGTTCCCACATTGGAAGTTTCCAGTATTGGTGAAATCACAGATCCTTAACATTTTTGCATGGTAAAGAGGAAAAAGGACTGAAATGGGAGTCAGATGATCTATACCTTGGTCTGTAACTAACCAGTTACATGTTATTAAAGCAGTTATTTAACCTCTCTGAAATTCATTTTACTCTTTTGTAAAATGAAGGAGGTAGAATAGATAGATGACCTTGAAGAGTCTTTTCTACAACTGTGATTCTTACCCATTCCCACTTAGCAGAAATATTGTAGAGAGAATTCTTATTCAGTTATAGGGGTACAGGCCATGAACCTCTGAGGTTCATTCTGACTCTAGGATTACGATCCTTCTACTTTCAAGAGAGAGTATTTTCATTCTGGGTTAAAAGGGAGCATGGCTGCACTTATAAATGATAGTGAACATTACTTTGTATTGTAGTGAGAAATAAATCACACTAGGATGAAAATTTTTTTATTTAAAAGTAAGGTAAACTCTTTTGGATGAAATGCTTTCAGATTGTGATGAAAGAGGAAATAGAAAAAAGATAACAGGAATTGTGTTGTGGTTAATGAAAATGTGTTTTTCTTATAATGTCATCATCATCATCACTTTATTTTTTAAAAAATTGGATCTCCCTAATTTGCTCAGGCTAGAAATGCAAAGACTGTTCCTGGGCCCAGTTCCAACACTGGTTGTCATGAAAGCTTTGCCTAGGTCTGTTTCCAGTCTGGGCCAGTTCAATCCTCCTTAGATAATCTGGTAAATTCCTGCTACCAGAGCCTCACCATATTAATGGTGAATTCTATATAGATCAACATATCTAAAGAAGCTCAGAACTTCCAAACTTAAGGAATGCATTAGCATCAGCCTCCTAGATAATTGGGATTATAAGCATATGGTACCATGCCCAATTTACTATTCATAAATAAATGATATGTGTAAAAATGTTTGTGGCAGCCCTTTTTGTGGTGTCAAGAAACTGGAAACTGAGTGGATGCCCATCAATTAGAGAATGGCTGAATAAATTGGGGTATATGAAATGTTATGGAATATTATTGTTCTATGAGAAATTATTAGCGGGCTAATTTCAGAGAGGCCTGGAGAGACTTACATGAATTGATGCTGAGTGAAGTAAGTAGAACCAAGAGATCATTGTCCATGGCAACAACATGATTATATAATGATCGGTTCTGATGGATGTGGCTCTTTTCAACAGTGAGGTGATTCAGGCCAGTTCCAATGGTCTTGTGAAGAGAGCCATCTGCATCCAGAGAGGGGTCTGTAGGGACTGTGTGTGGATCACAACGTAGTATTTTTTCTTTTTTTGCTATTGTTTGCTTGCTTTTTGTTTTCTTTCTCATTGTTTTCATTTTTGTTTTGATTTTTCTTGTGCAGCTTGATAATAGTGGAAATATGTAAAAAAAACTGTATATTTAACATATTGGATTACTTATCTAGGGGAGGAGGAAGTAAAAAAATTTGGAAAACAAAGTTTTGCAAGGCTAAATGTTAAAAATTATCTATGCATATGTTTTGAAAATAAAAAGCTTTAATAATAAAATAAATAAATAAAAACAAACAAGTAAATGATAAAGGGCTTCCTTGGAGATGACATGGTTGATTTCCAGAAAGAATGTGTTCTGAAAAAATAAGTAGAAGAAGATAGGGTAAGGACAAAGGGCAAGGAAAGAACATGGGAATTTATTTGGAGTCTAAGGTGAGAACCAGTGGCCATTTATAACTATAACTTTATTTTTTTAGTGTGAAATTATTATTTAATTTATTAACTGTTATTTTGGTTCTACTCACTTCACTTAGTATCAGTTCATATAAGTCTCTCCAGGCTCTTCTGAAATCATCCTGATCACCATTTCTTATAGGCTCTATAAGAACCTATAACCAATAATCATCCATAACATTCATATACCATAACTTATTCAGCCATTCTCCAACTGATGGGCATCCACTCAGTTTCTTGCCACTACAAAAAGGGCCGCCACAAACATTTTTGTGCATGTGGGTCATTTTCCCTTTTTTATGATCTCTTGGGATATACAACCAATAAAAACACTGCTGGATCAAAGATATACTGCTATCACAATTTGATAGTCCTTTGGGCATAGTTCCATATTGTTCTCCAAATTGTTGGATCAATAACTATTATTTTAAATGATTATTTTTTGTTGATAATAACAAAACAAAACCATTATTGTTATTAATATAGCAAAACTTTAAAATGTTATATAAATACTAGTTATTTTTGTGCCAAATTATTGATCAATTGAATATTCCATGCAAATCTAGCACCACTTGGGAAGAGAACCTTTCTACATTGACCCAATGACTATCCTATAACATCTTGTATCAGTCATAGGAGAATATTTTCTTGCAACAGCATTTAGTATTGATATCTAGAAATCTGGCTCACTAGAGCCAAAAGTGTGAAATCAGAGCTTCAGCTTTTGTATCTTTACCACATTTGCTCATTTTATTTTCCTCCTTGGTCCTATCTTTCAGTTGCCTAGCACCCCCATCACCCCCATGCTGTCAAGAAAATCTCTGATCTCAGTTTTCTCTATCAAAAGTGTCAAACATGTGTCAGGCTGCATGCTGCCAGCAACATGACTGAGTGTAACACCAAACAGATTAAAATGTAATGGAAGTATTTAATGAAATAAATAAAAAAATATATACATCTATAATACTACACTTAAACCAAGTCAGTATATAGGTTAGTGGCCCCCATTTCTATTTGAGGAATAGCCATTGCTGATCTATACCATAATGTGCATTTTAAATGAATATGTGACCACTCCCAGGTAATTATTTCTAATTACCAATAAGAGCTGACATTTATCTAATGCACTTTATATATATTACTATAGGATCATAGGTGTAAGAATTAGCTATCAGATCGTTAGAAGCCATCAAATCAAACTCCCTCATAAGATCAAAGTGTCCTATAAATTCAAAGTGAAGAACTAGAAGGACCCTTGAACCCATGTAGTTTAGTTTCCTCATTTTATAAATGAGGAAAATAAGGTACAGAGGCAGTTGGTAGTGCAGTAAATAGAGCATTGGGCTGGAGTCAAGAAGATCTGACTTCAACTGTGATCACAGATACTTGTTACATGATCCTGGACAATTCACTTAAGTGATTCCTGCCTCAATTTCCTCAACTATAAAATGGGTATCATAATAGCATCTATCTCCAGGATTATTGGGGATCATATGAGGTAATAAATATTAATATAGTCTCTAGCACTGAAAAGACTCCATATAAAGGATTATTATATTTCCTTTCCCATAAAGAGTGACTTTCCCTATGTTATTCAGGTAGTAAGATTTGTACACTCACCAACCAATACTTGATTGTTACTAAAGTAGTTACAAAAGATATTCCTGACCCCATTTTATAGTTGAGAAAAATGATGTTTATAAAGGTTGCATTTCTTGTCCATTGTTCTGCTTTAAAAAGTGAGTAAATGAGCTATCATGAGGTTAAATTGCTAGTTTTTGATCACATTCAAGTCATACAGCTGTATAAATGAATGAGACAGTATTTGAACTCAGACCTTCCTAAATCCAAGTTTAATGTTCTTTCTTTAAATCATGCTGCTACTTCATGATATAATAATAAAATGCTCATTATAAACTGTAAAACCTTCTCTCCTATTAAAAGAATTCCTTACACAAGTAACCAGGCAAGATTTACTTGTTATCAAGACAAGGAGTTTGTTTTAGGAAAACAAGAGGAAAGCAAGGATCATAAAACGGGATCCTCTGCATAAGATGTCAAAAGAGAGGTGGAGTTTCAGTAGAGATGGGGTTGGGCTGAAACTGGGTTCTAAGCCCAGGGAACCCATTGGCAAGATCCAAAGCTTGAGACTCCACAAACAGGACATGTCGAGGAGAAGGCTGGAACACAGAACAAATAGAAGAGGAAAATGGTAAAGTCCATCAGATGCCTTTGGAATTCCAAACCAGTTTAAAAGGACTTGAAGAAACCAAGGAAGCAAATGTTTTTATTTGCAAATTACTTTAGCTTTACTTATTATACAAACCATGGGGATTTCAGAACACTGGAATATCCATGGCTGAATTTCTCCATAAAGTAAATCTGTGTAGTTCAGCCAGGTCTAGATAAACTTAAAGGCTTCTAATTCCCTAGGTCCTGATCTCCTGGGCCACCATGTCAGGATGCTGCAAAACATCTTGTAGGGAAGGAAGAGCTTTCTGTAGTTGGACACTTTAATTTCATCTTCCAAATAAATCTCCATCTTTGCCATTATGAATGGACTTTTAAAGACACAATCACTGTCTTCTTTTATAGGTAAGGAAGAAAGCAAGGCGATTCAGGATGAGAGAATTTTATTACAGGAGTCATAAATTTGGTTTATAAATATAAAACATGACTTTCCATATGTCTGAAGGTCACAACACAGCACATGGAACTACGTCTGAAATTCCCCATGACTCTCAGTTTCTAGTGCTACTGAGAATGCCTCGCCAGGCTCCCATTAGAATTTAGCATCATGTTGACATGTTTCCTCGCTGAAATCCAAATTGCAGAATGATTGTTACTCTCTGTGATAGTATTGACTATTAGGGTAATGTGTTAGCACTGTTTTGCCATTTCCCATTTTGAACTTAGACACTATTCCTGGATCTCATATGCCACAGATATTATCTAAGAAGCTCCACACCTCAGAATTATTTACAGATACCGAGTAGCATATCAAAGAGTGCAGTTCAATTCAATAAGCATTCTTTTTTCTCCTGGGACTTGTATAGGATCATAGATCTGGAAGTAGAAGAGACCCCTGAGGATATTTGATTCAGGCCTTTCTTTTTATAGATGAGGGGAGGCAAGACCTGGAGATATAAGGTGTTGTTCAAGATCATATAGGTAATAAGTATCAGAGGAAGTATTTAAACTTAGGTCCTTTGACAGGAGAGATAGAGTCTCAAAATAGAGAACTGATGAGGGGAATTCCCTCTGCCGATTCAGATCAACAAATGTTCTGAAACTTTAAATTTTACCAATATACGTGAGGGTGGGTAAATGAGTGGAGGTTTCAAGCGTTTAAAGAGCTTGTTAGGGGGTCACACAGACAACTATGTATGTCACAGTCAGGATTTGAACACAGAGCTAGACTCTTTATCCATTATGCCATATAACCTCCAAGTTTTAATTTAGCAATTCTATGTAACAGAAATTTGTTAATTGCAAAGCTCTGTTCTAAATGAAAATAAACAGAAGGGAAAAAAGAACAGTTCTTGCTCTCAAGGAGGTTATATGGATTGACAAGAATCAATAGTAGCAGAAAAGGGGCAGCTAGGTAGAGCAATGGATAGAGCATCAGTCCTGAAGTCAACGGGAACTGAGTTCGAATCCAGTTTCAGACACTTGTGTAACCAGCTGTGTAACCCTGGGCAAATCACTTAACCTTGATTGTCTCCCTCCCAAAAAAGAAAAAAACAAGATATCGGTTCTGCACACATATATTGTATCTAGGATATACTGTAACCTCTTTAACATGTATAGGACTACTATACATGTTATCTAGGGGAGAGAGTAGAGGGAGGGAGGGGAAAAATTGGAACAAAAGTGAGTGCAAGGGATAATGTTGTAAAAAATTACCCTGGCATGGGTTCTGTCAACAAAAAGTTATTAAAAATAAGAAAAAAACAAGATAGTAGCAGATGAATAATTTCAAACAAAATTATATGTATTACAGCCTAATGATCCAGAAACTCAGAGCCTTATATAAACTTTACTACCTGAAAACTGTGAGCTCCTTGAAAGCATGATGGTTTTTGTCCTTCTTTGTTATCTCCAGTAGTTAAGCATATGATAGGGCCTGGACAAATGTTAGCTGACTGACTGAATGACTGACTCAAAGAATCTCTCACTTTACCATTATAGATATTCTCACTACCAATCTAAATCATACTCATTACATGTAATTCTTACATATATTTTCCCATAAATCTTCTATAAAGAAAGCATCTAATATATTGGAAGGCTTGTACTTGAGATTTTAATATGTTGTGGATATCAGTGTAACAGTTGGACTGTCCATCCATTATGTCTTCCTTACATGAATAATCCAATTCCTTTTCCATTAACTGCCAAATAGATACATATTGTACATGATAAATGACTAGCTAGGCCAAAGAATGATAGATACTGATAGTTGATAGATATGATCAATAGATAGATGTATTTGGATATATAATAGATATGAGAGGAGGGGAGGGAATGGGGAGAGAAAAGGAGAAAGAAAGAGAGACAAAGTAGTAGTCTTGGAATAGTCAGGAAGATTTAATAGTAGTCTTGGAATAGGTCAGGAAGACTTGCTCAGAATCACACAGCCAATATGTATCCAAGAAATAATTTCTGATCAGAAGTCAAATAACTTCTCAGTATCCTGAGCAACTCTATAAAATTATAAGTTGTGGGGCACATGATATATGGCTGAATATGCCATAATCAAATATTTTGGTAATTGTATTGGTGGAGGAAATTCCCACACTAGGAGTTCTCATACAACCCAATTCAATTTTTTTTATTAACACTTGATGAACAAATGTTTTATAAATTAAAATAAAGCAATTAGTTTGAGCCTGGATTCCTCCCCAAAGTGCTATCCACAAAGCTGCTAAAAATGATTTTTGAAACATATTATTGACTACATCACTCCTCTTTTCAATAAATTTCAGGGGCTACTTACTAGACTAGTAGCTTAATTACTCCAGACAAAAATATAAATTTTTTCATCTTTGGCTTCCTACAATTTTTCTTTAGTGGTTGCTTCACTTGTACCTTGCTAAGGAAGAAGCATCCTTGGACAGCCATTCTATCACACAACATTCTATCAGTTTCTAGCTGCCTGACCCTGACCCTCCCCACAACTCAATCTTGGGACTGAAGTACCATATAAGGACAAAAAAACTTAACTCAAAAGAAATTAAGATATACAAATTTAGGCAAACCACCCCAAATGTTCACATGTACTATTTGTGTCTGATTTGTGATGGAATATTCCAAGTTCATATTGGTCTGATTAGCCACATTCAGAAACGTAACTTGAGTCTAACATAATGGAGTCTAACATTTTGGTCCTCTCTGAGAACAACGGTCAACAGCCAATAAACCAATTGGCCAATCTAAACTCATCCCTCTGTGTTTAACATTCACACCTTCCCCATTAGCTATTTGTTTTCTGTGTTGAGAAGTACTTGGTACTCTTCTTTCTTGCTGGGTTTTTTGGCTTATGTTCTTCTGGGAGATCTATAATCCTTAAATTCTTTATGCATCTTGTCTTTAAAATCAATACCCTTTGCTTCTATAGAGATCATGTTTTGTTTTAATGTTATTGGTCTTTGCTTCACTTTTCCAAATTATGTTTTACTTCTGTATATTTGAATTCTAAATTGCTGCCTCTTTGTCTTTCTGTCTCCTTTTCCTGTCTCTGTCTCTCTGTCTCTGTCTCTCTCTTTCTTTTCTCTCTCTTTTTCAATTTCCTTCTTTGCATTCAAGTTTTTTTTTAATTTTATTGATTATTTCTATTGAATAAGCCATAAATCCTGTTTTACAATTCTTATCTCTCTTTTAAAATATTCAGGAATATTCTGATGTTGGTCCATGGTATCATGGAAATTGGAAATACATGGGATCTATTTTTCCTTTGTCTGACAATATTTATTCATAAATGTTTGAATTCATTTAACCAACCTAGATGCCACATTCATTTTTGTTATTAATAACCTTCAATGTTGGTTTATCTGCTTATGTTCAAGGTATTAAGGATAGTTAGGGTATTATAAGGATTTTATTAATTGCCTTCTGATTCCTTCCCTCTGAGGACAGTTTCTCTAGGGTTATACTTCAAAGCTCTCTTAGCCTCCTCCTACTTCTGGGAATTCCTGTTTTATTGGTTCTTGTTTCTGTTTAAGTGACAACTTGTGGAACAGAACTGATCCAAGTTGGTTGCCAGTCTCCCTTCCTAAAGGCCTAGTGAAGTGGCCCACACACTGGCTCTTGCCCTCCTATTCCTCACTTCCCTGTCAGAGCTCTGTTACAGAACACAGCACTGCTGTGCTGCCATCCCACCCAAGGCAAGCTTTTGCCTTTTTTCTTTTTTCCAGCATGAGATGGGAATAGACAGAGCTTCCAGGGTATGGTGGCTGGTGGGGGACAGGATTCTGAGTGAGTTTTTGTTAGGAATTGGGGGTTAGCTTTCTCTGCTGTTAATTTCACCAGGCTAATATCTCTTTTTCTTGACCTCCACTTTCACATCTCCAGCTGTCTTTTGGCCATCTTGAACTGGAAGCCAATATACTCAAAATCAAACTCATTACTTTTCCCTCAAACAACCTTCTCCTCTTTAAAATTTCCCCATTATTGTCGAGAATATCACCGTTTTCTCACTCACCCAGGCTCACGGTCTACATATCATTCTCCACCACTCTCACCACTCATAGCCAATAAATTGACACGTCATTTCTGAGATCTGAAGGAAGATGAAGATAAAGATAAAACCAGAGAGTCTCAGGCATGGAGGGACAACCAATAAAAATGCCCTGAGTCAGGAGATGGGGTTCTCTGTGAGAGGAACAGCAAGGAGGTCAGTCAGTGTTTCTAACTCCCCTTCTACATACTCCCCCTTTTTCCCCTCACACTGCTACTATCCTGGTGCAAGGCCACGTTTTAAACTTATACTATTACAGCAGCTTGCTGGTTGGTCTCCCTGTATCAAATCTCTACCCACTTCACATCTTCCACTTGGCTGTCAAATCATTCTTGCTAAAGAGCAGGTCTGACCATATGACAACCCCCCTGACCTTTTTCAATAAACTGCTCTGGCTCCCTACTACCTCTAGGATCAAATCTAAAATCCCCTGCTTGGTTTTTAAAGCCTTTCATAATATTCCTGCTTCCTTCCTTTACAATTATATTATACTTTGCTCTCCTCCACTTACTCTGAGAACAGCAACACTGACTGACCTCCTTGCTGTTCCTCTCACAGGGAACTCCATCTCCTGACTCAGGGCATTTTTATTGGTTGTCCCTCCATGCCTGAGACTCTCTGGTTTTATCTTTATCTTCATCTTCCTTCAGATCTCAGAAAAAGTCTGAGACTTGAAAAAAAATACTAGAACTTTTTTCCAATCTGTATTAGTCTCAATGTTCTCCCCCAGCAAATATTAACAGTTTCTCTTATATGTATATTTTGATTGTACACAGTTGTTTTTATATCATCCCTCTCATTAGACTGTGAGTTCCATGTGTGTTTGTGTGTGTTCTTTGTATCCCCAGAGCTTCACATCAGGCACACAGCAGGCACTTAGTAAATGCTTGCTCACTTGACTGCCCTCACAACCTGACCCCCCAACTTATCTTTTCAGCCTCCTTATACATTATGTTATGACTGAGACAAATTGACCAACTGACATTTCCTTTTACAAAGCCCCCTCCTCCCCATCTCCTGCCTCCATGGCCCTGCCCTGACATCTCCCATTCCTGCTGTATACTTCCTGTTCATATGACTCCTTTCCTTCTGATAGGGTAAATGATTGCTTTCCACATGGAGAAAGTTAGGAAATCATTCTCCCTCCTGCATTTTTTTTTCCTTTGTAGTTAATATATTTATTTCTCAAGCACTATGGCATCCCATTAAACATATTGTGTATCGAGATTATCTCCTTCTTTGTCTTTGTAACCCTGATGACTAGCTCAGGGCCATATGCACAATGATTCATTGACCAGCTAAGCGTTGTCCTAATTTCAAATGTCCTCAATTCTGTTTCAGATCCTAGAGGCACCACCAATCACCAGGGAACCAGCTGAGCCAGAGAACTGAGACACCAGGAGCAATGCTGTTGAAACCTTTCACCCTCTCCCCCGCCCTCCATCCCTGCCGGGCAGCGCCACCCAGGACCCCATGCCGAAGAACTTTGGAAGTTGCAGCCCTCTCCTACATAGGTCACTAGGCTGCCTCTTATCCCAGACTCAATACTGTCATTCAAGCCTAGAGGAAATGTGGCTTTGGAAGCTGACTGTAAGTGTGACAGTCCCCACCACCTTTTGAGCAGTCATAGCTTCTGATGGGCTGAAAAAGAAATCTTTTACCAGCCATGTCCTTGAAAATGTCAAAAAGTTGTCAGAAAAGATACGGTTTTTATCATTTGAAATAACATGAAAAATGTATTTGTCCATTAGCTATCTCTCTTCCACACTCCAGTCAAATTGGATCACTTGCCATTTGGAGCCCTGGGCCTTCAGGATACGCCCTGCTGACCTTGGGCATTGCTATTGTCCCTGAAGCTGTGCCCTCTGGAATACCAAACTATACTGGCTGCCTTGTTGCAGTGCCCTTAGGATCATAGGGACATTCTATGCCACCAATAGCTAAACACTCCTACAAATGAGTCAGCTGGGGTTGTAGTAAAGTTAGGAAGTAATGAGATCAAATTTGTTCTCAAATTCTTACTAGTTGTATGACCTTGGACAAGCTGCTTAATGGCTGTATGATCTTCAGCAAACTGTTTAACTAATTTTGCTCAGTTTCGTCAAACTGTAAAATAGGAACAATAATGGCACCTACCTCCCAGGTTGTTGTGAAAATCAAGTAAGATAGTGTTTGTAAAAAACTTAGCACAGTATCCTAGCACCATAGGACATGCTATATCTATATATCTATATATCTATATATGTTAGTTATTCTTATCACTGCTCTTAAGTGTGTTATTTTCCTCTATTAAAATATGAGCTCTTTGAGAGTAGAGAATTTCTACTTCTTTTCTATTTGCATCACCAAGCCTCAGCACAATTCTTTGCAATTTTTTCTTTATTAAGTAAACATTTAATAAAATATTTTTCATTCATTATCTCTTTCACTTTCCATGGTTAAGATAACAGATATAGAGCTGGAAAGGATCTTAGTGGTCATCTAGTCCAAGTCTTTCCTTTTATAGATAAAGAAAATGACACTGAGAGGTTACACAGTTAATATCTAACCATTTATTTCCTTAACACATATGTTTTCCTGTTTCTCTATCCAACTTCAGTCACACACACAGTCATATCCTTGTTCTTGTCAAAGATCACACCACAAATGTTCCATTTCTTATGTTCAAGAATTCAAAATCCTCCCCAGCTGATCACAATCTATTGGCTTTTCACCCCTATCTTTGCCTTCCTATACAAAACCCCACTCTCAGTCTGTACTGTGACCTTCAATCCCTTGACCCTTCAATTGTTTCCCAAGCCATCTCCCCTGCACTAACTACTCTCCAATGTGATTTTCCTAAAACAAAAGTTGGATCACATCACTTGGGCCCTGCCCTTCCTTCCCTTGCCTACCTCACTCCACTCAATAAACTACAGGAGCTTCCTAATGCGTCTAGGACCAGATACAAAATTCTTTGCCTGACATTCAAAGCCTTTCATACCTGAACCCCTGCCTATTTTTCCAGTCTTTATATATACTCCTTTGCATGTATGTTTTGGTCCTGGGACACTGGCCTCTTGGCTATTCTATGAAAATTTCATGACATCTCTTGACTCTAAGCATCTTGGGGTATGCTCCCATTCCTGGAAAGCTCTTTCTCTTCCACTCCAGGTACTGTCCTCCCTGGCTTCCTTTAAGTCCTAATTAAAATCCCACCTTCTACAGGAAACCTTTTCTAACTCCTATTCATTCCAATGCCTTCCCTTTGCTAATCGTTTCCTATTTATCCTGTACACTGCTTGTTTATAAAAAAATATTTATAGAATAAAATATTTATATGTTGCTTCCCTTCCTTTAGATTGTAAGTTTTTTGAAGATAGGGACTCATATCTTCCCTCTTTTTGTAACCCTAGAACTTAGCACAGGGCATGGCACATAGAAAACATGTAATAAATGTTTATTGATTGATTGCCTGTGGTCACATAGCTAATAAGCTTTAGAGACAACAATTGAATACAAGTTCTCATTCTCTAATTCATGACTTTAGCCCTGAATCATGACTTGTTTGTTTGCTATTACTCGGGATGAACTCTTTGTCCAAAAACTGAAGTGATTCTCTTCTGGAAGAAGTGAAATATCTATTTACAGGCTCAATATAAAAGAAACTAGGGCAGGTAGGTGGCACAGTAGACAAAGTACTGAACCTGGAGTCAGGAAGACTCATCTTCCTTAATTTAAATCCGACTATTTACTAAGTGTATGATCCTGTTTCCTCATCTGTATAATGAGCTGAAGAAGAGGCAAACCATTCCAGTATCTTTGCCAAGAAAACAGCAAATGGGGTCACGAAGAGTTGGACACGAATGAAAAATGCCTCAACAACAACAACATAAATGAAATCCAAATCATAAAGAATTTGCAGGAAAAAAAGGAGGGATGGCTCAGAGGTTCTCTTTGGAGAGGCAAATAAAGGAGTTGGCAGTGGCAACACCCTACCCCACCAGTGAGGTGACTGCTGGGACCAAAGTTACAAAGCTAGAGCCAATAATTTTAGAGACGGGGTATGTCAACCGTGATTTTGAGCAAGATATTTTTAAGGTTAAAAGTTTGACTTACATGCCAAGGATCTAAGGTTGTCTTTTATTGCAATAGACAGTAAAGACTTTCTTCACAAGGAGGCATATCAAAGCATAAAAATAAAGATCCTGATGGTCATTTCTGATGGGCCAGAATATTTCTAAGGAACAAAATATAAGGCAAAGCCCCAGTGCTCAAAAACCTTGTTGATAATGAGGACACAACAGAAGTTCTAAAAGTTCTAGGGCAAGTGACAATCAAATCAAACAACCCAAAATCAGAGGCAAAGGCTACACAAAGTAATTCTTTCTGACTTTATTTTGGAGGTCAGAATTTTTATTTTTATAGGATAAAACCAAGTGGGTAAAGCAAACATAAAGATTGTGAGGGTGACATGTTTTTCATAGCTAGCATATAGTAAATGGAAAGGCTAATCCCGACTTTATTATGGTATTAAAATCACTACTTAAACATTAACATCTCAGAGGTTTTATCTCTAGCAGGGAAAGATAGGTGGAACAGTGGCTTAAGTACCTAGGCTCAAGACAGCATTGGACTAGCTGTGTGACCCTGGGCTTGCCTCAGTTTCCTCATCTGTAAAATGAGTTGGAGAAGGAAATGGCAAGAAAACCTCAATTGGGGTCACTACAGGTGGGACATGATTGAAAGGACTTGAATAATGAGAACAAAAAATGATAAATTAAATTTAGATATATTTAAACAAATCATTAAAATTTGATATTAGAACATTTTGTTTAACAGAGCCATATGCAGCCTTAAAGGTTTGGAAGATCAAAATATAAGCTTCAAATATTTATTAAAGCATTTCTCAAAGTGTCTCCCAAGAATGCTAAAATCATACAACATTACATAACAGATGCCATCATAGAGATAGTTCTTTTTGACACAGGAAGACTTCTATGAACTGATGCAGAGTGGAGTATGAAAAAAAGAGGAAAGAAAGATGAAAATGACTGTAACAATAAAAATTAAAGGAAAAAACTTATTAAAACAAATGCTTTACAATTTATAGTAATTTATAATTTGATGATCAAATAAATGTATTCTCCCTCTCAAAAAAGAAAAACATCTTTATCTCTTCATGGATTGAAATATTGAATGCGCTTTCAGATGATGCATTAGTGATATAGTTTTTTAAAAACTTTTTTCCCCTTCCATTTATTCATTATTACAAGGAATATTTCTCTGAATTATGAGGCTGAATGTATATGGAAATAAAAATAATATGAATCAATACATATTTTAAAGAGGTAATTGTTTATAATTTTATTGATGTACAATGCTTTAGTGAAGTTATAACTCTGACATAGCTAACATTGCTCAACAAATATAATAATAAATTCCTCACAAAATATTTTCTCTTAAAAACAACAAAACTGAATAAAATAGTAATTGCAGCTGAGGGGAAGTAACTTTTCTGCTTATGTTGTTTACTATTATTTAAGTAGAAAAGAAGATCTAGGCAGATTCTGGTCAGTTAGAAAGCATTTATTAAGTGATGATCACATGCTAGTGCTAAGCATTGGAGATAGAAAGGAAGACACAAGAACAGCTGCAATTATTATTAGTATTACTACTACTGCTCCTCTTCCTCCTGCTGCTATTACTAGTACTGCTGCTCCTCCTATTATTGCTACTAGTAGAACTACAATAATTACTATTATTATTACTGCTGCTGCTGCTCCTACTCCTGTTACTAGTACCACTACTCTCTTCTCTCAATCTCTCTCTCAGTCTTTAGTGAAGCAACTAAAGTTAAGTAACTTGCCCAGGATTGTTGCAACACGGGAGCCACCTTTCAATGGCTGCTAGAGATCCAACCCAGACCTGCAGAATGGATCTCCTTGTGTGAAAGGATGATACAAGGAGATTGAGAGGCAGTTGCTGTTCTCTGATCTCTCTGACTGAGAGGCCGTTGTATTGTCTGACCTCTCTCCTCTTCCCTCTGCCTCCAATTTATCTCATTCCAGTCTGCAACACCTGTATCAGCAAAGGCTGCCCTGCAACGCCTTTGGATGCTATGATCCACAGCTGTAGAGGCTTTGGGAGAATTGACCTGTCCCTTAACACAGGATCACACACACAGATAGCAAGTAATTAAATGTCTGAGGCCGGGTTTGAATTCAGGTCCTCCTGACTCCAAGACTGATGTTCTACCTCCTGTGCCATCTAACTGCCCAAGTATTACTATTATTACTATTTCTATTACTGCTACCGCTACTATTACTACTATTGCTGCTACTCCCGTTACTGCTGCTAGTACTAGTACTACTATTACTGCTACTGCTGCTATTACTACTGCTGTTGCTTTTCCTATTACTGCTACAATTACTTCTGCTGCTGCTACTCCTATTATTGCAACTACTGTTTTTGCTGCTGCTACTCTTATTACTGCTACTAATACTAGTACTACTACCACTATTATTGCTACTGTTGCTATTACTGTTTCTGCTCCTATTACTCCTATTACTGCTACTAGTAGTGCAACTGGTATCCCTGTTACTATTACTGCTACTGCTGCTCTTACTATTGCTGCTGCTATTCCTATTACTGCTACAATTATTTCTGCTGCTGCTATTCCTATTACTGCTACTAATACTAGTACTACTATCACTATTACTGCTACTGTTGCTATTACTGTTTCTATTCCTATTACTACTATTACTGCAACTAGTACCCCTATTACTATTACTGCTACTGCTGCTATTACTGCTGTTGCCACTCCTATTACTGCTACAATTACTTCTGTTGCTGCTACTCCTATTACTGATACTAATACTAGTACTACTATCCCTATTACTGCTACTGTTGCTATTACTGTTTCTATTCCTATTACTACTATTACTGCTACTAGTACTGCAATTGGTACCCCTATTACTATTACTGCTACTGCTGCTATTACTACTGCTGATGCTATTCCTATTACTGCTACAATTACTTTTGCTGCTGCTATTCCTATTATTGCTACTACTGCTTCTGCTGCTGCTACTCCTATTACTGCTAGTAATACTAGTACTACTATCACTATTACTATTACTGTTTCTGCTCCTATTACTCCTATTACTGCTACTAGTACTGCAATTGGTACCCCTATTACTATTACTGCTACTGTTGCTATTACTGCTGCTGCTACTCCTATTATTGTTACTAATACTGCTATTAGTGTCATTATTACTGCTACCACTCCTATTATTATTATTGCTGCTAGTGGTGCCGCTATTTCTATTATTGCTACTAGTATTCTACTACTATTACTATTACTACTGATGCTGATGCAGCTACTCCTTTTACTGTTACTAGTATTGCTGTTTCCTGTTCCTCCTATTGCTATAATTCCTTCTCTCCAGAAGTTCACTGGCACTATATTGTTTTGTCACCAATTTTATCTATGGCAAGCTGAGGCAAACAGGGTGTCACTTTTTTGAGCTTTGATCTTAGGAAGATGAGTCTTACTGACTCCATTTCCAGTACTCTATCCACTACATCATATAACTGCCTAGTTTTTTGATTTTGCTTTTTTAAAAACATATATATATATATATATATATATATATATATATATATATATATATATACCTCTGATTTCATTGTGTGAAAACTCTCAGAGGTGGAACTCTCAAACAAACTTTCTTTTTACCATTGCAAAAAGGCACTTGTTGTACACATTATGAGGTTTTTTGTTTTGGTAAAGCAAACTAAATTTATTGAGGGGAAACACCAAAAACAAAGGACATATGAGCAACGAGGGACTTAGACGTCTGCTGTGTCCCTGAAAGGAATGGGCCATTCCCTCTCAAACCAGGAAAGCCTAATGGTTTTCTATAGGGTTTTTATATGGGAATATGAATAATAGGCATCAATAGGGCAAGGGGTGGCAAGTAGTGAGGAAAGCAGCAAAAAACTTAGAAACATTATTGCCTTAATGAGTTGGTTGGGGCAGACACTGAGACATCAAATTACTTGTTTAGTCATTTAACCAGTATACACCGGGTGAAAATTAGAATCCAAGTCTTTCTTGCTCTGAGGCCAGCTCTTTCTCCCCTAAGCTAAATTTTTTCATTACAATAATATTCCATTACAATTCCAACACAGGTTTTTTTTTCAGCAATTCCCCATTTATTGGGCAAATAATTTGTATATATCTTTTTTACTGTTATTATTAGATATAATATTAGCTAGCATTTATATAACACTTTAGGATTTTCAAAGTACTTTTACAAATATTATCTCATTTTATTCTCAGAACAATCTGGGAGATTAAATACTATCTTTTTTTTTCATTTACAAATGAGAAAACTGAAGCAGATTTAGATTCAGTGGTTTGTCTAAGATGATATAGCTAGTAAATGTCTGAGGTCAGATTTGAAGTCTGGTATTTCTGATTCAGACCCAATGTTCACTGCAAAACCATATATATCTTTTCTTACTGTGAACAACTTTCCCTTTTATTAATTTGTTTCTTGCTATTTTCCATTCTTCACAAAGACCCTGCAAATACCAATATCCAAAATCTACACCACATGGTCCTAATAGCCTCAGATAGTGCAGTGTCAATGTCAAGTATCTATGTGTGATACACTGTGGGGAAGGGGAAAAGGAAGGAAACGGAATGGAAGAGAGAGAGAAAAGAGGGAAAGACAGCAGTTAGGTGACAGGTAGAGCACTGGCCCAGGACCTGAGTTCAAATGAGGTCTCAGATACTAGGCACTTACTAGCTTTATGACTTCAGTCACTTAACCTGGATTTTTTTGCCAAAAAAAAAGAGGGAAAGAGAAAGGGAAAAAAGTCTTCTTTCATAATTTTCTAGTTGTAAAATGATGAGATTAGACTAGATCATAGATTTAAAGTTAATAGGGGCATAAGAGACCATATAGGCTAATTCCCTCTTTTAGAAAGAATGTAATTTAAGCTTCTTGATGTAAGGTGACTTGCACAAGATTATATAGCTAAAAATCTGAGGCAGCATTTGAATCTAGGTCCTCTAATTCAGAGCCAGTCCTCTTTCTACTGATTTAAGAGGGATTTACTGATTACTTACTGATTTAAGTATGTAGAGGGCCAGAACTTTGGAGAAGTAAACTTGAAACAAGGTGTTAACCTCAATGGAATTGATGAAATGATGGTTCTTTAGTTTACATATATACTTAGTACTTAGCATGGTGTTGTAATGGTTCTCTAGTTCACACATATTCAGTATGTGTAATGATGTAATTGTACTAAGGTATATAAGGGCTGAGAAGGACTGAAAATGATTCATTCCATTTCTGACCATCCTCCTGGTGGCTCTCCTGCCTCCTGCACTCCTGAGATCAAGGCTGGTCCTGAGGTCCTCCAGAAAGTAGTCTGAACATTACATAAGTGAAATTGAGGTGAAGGTCAAAAGTCAACATCTAGAAAGTATTCACAATAAATTTTGAAGCACTCAAATCCAGTACTTCCTTACTGCTTACTCTTATAAACCTAAGCTACTTTTTTGAAATGTCAACTATGGTTCTAGTCATGTCTTCCCATTCTTCTTGATGATTCTAGACATGAAGGTTTTCAGTAAAAAGCCATGAAACTGGGAGCTAGAGTGCCACAAATGGATACATAAAAATACACATGAGGATCATGTGTGGCTGAAAAAATGAATAAACAAATGAATAAGATATGTGTAAAATATGTCATTAATTACTTCACCCACTCCATATTTCAGTCAACTATGTATGCTTTTTTGAAGGTATCAGTATGAATTTCCTATGGTGAATATATAGAAGGGTAATGGATATAAAGGGGGAAGGATGATTTGGATAAACTGCAAACTCTATTTTTGGAGACAGTATCCAAATCAATGAGATCACAAATCCATTGGAGTGTTCATGTAAAAAAGAAGAGAGAACAATTTAAGTTGACTCTTATAAAAAGCTCAAATGCTAACTTTGTTTGGAAGAAGATTTTGATTAAAAATTTATAAAATATTTTCCAGAAAATAAGTGATATCTTTTTTTCTAGATATATTCTTTTATTCTGTTCACTTTTTAGTATTCATAATAATGTCTTTCTTTTTTGAAGCAAGGCCTTATTTGGATAAATTGTCCTAGATGATATTTTTTGTATCATATATATGGTATTGTTTTTAATGCTCCTATTCATGCCAGGTGTGATTTTGTCTTTAATTAAGGGATTTTCTATTGTATAGAAGTGGAATATTTTAGCCACTACATCTTCTCTTGGAAAACAAACCACATCTCAGGGAAAAAAAATGTTACACATAGAATTCATAGATGATAAGAAATTCATTCCACAAGTGGAGTAAGACCTTTAAAAGACCTTTATCTACCTCACAGAATAAATTTGATATGCCTTACAAACCATTATGCGAACTCTTCCTCTCTGCATGCAGATATAACTATCTCTCCAAAGTACTAACACCATAATTTCCATTCAGATGATGAAATTGCAATAAAAAACAGTTTATTATGCTACATTTGTATATGATTACATATTAGATTGTAGAAAGTTAACATTTATTTTGCTTCTACTAATAATCTTTTTCAAAATCTAATAAATCCAAGAAGCTTATAAACATGTTTAAACTAGGAAATCCATTCAGTTGGACATTATGCCCTGCTGGTGGAGCTGCTGAAGCTTTTTAGAAGGCTGGTTAAATATTTCTATTTTCTTACACCAGACACATGGGGACTCTATAGAATTTCTATGCTTTAATTTTTTTTTTTTTTTAGTTTTTAGTGTGGGGAAAGCTTTGTTTGTGATAGTGGGGCCTAGAAGGACATGGTATAAATACGATTTCAGTGATTTAGGGAACTCTACGGGAACTCCACTCTCTACCTCTAACTTATAGTTATAAAGGAACATTTGGGTGGTAGAATAGATTGTGCACCAGACCTGGAATCAGGAAGATGAGTTCAAATTCAGCCTTAGACAAATACTAGCTGTGTAATCCTGGGTAAGTCACTTCATTCTGTTTGCCTCAGTTTCCTCATCTGTAAGATGAATTGGAGAAGGAAATGTCAAACCACCCTAGTAACCTCAAAAGGAGTCATGAACAGTTTTACACAGGACTGAAATAACTGAACAAAATAGTCATAAAGAGTTGCCTGGGGCAACGAGATGTTAAGTGACCTACTCCAGATCACATAGCTAATATGTTTCTGAGGTGGGGAGGAGTTTTTCCTGAATCCAAAGAACATTGTCTGCCCAAATGAGCAAGTGTGGAGAAAGCTTTCCAGTGATATAGCACTGCTTTGGAGGAGTCCTGGATAGAGTGCATTAAGGTGTCTCTAGTTGATTTTTTTCCTCAGAGCTTCTCTATATCTTTTGTTACACCATCTTTGCCAGTTTTTCCATTGTATGTTACTCAAGTGATACAGTAGTTAGAACTACATGGTTGAACCTTTTCATATAATAGCATTTAAAACATAAAAAGTTTAAAGATGCTCAACTGCCAAAATTTAAGGAAAATTCATTGAATATTTTATTGTAAAATAATTTGTTTTTGTAATATTTGTAATTTTTAAATAGCAAAAAATAAACAGTACCATTTGGAGTTATTTACAGATAAAAAAAATCAGTTTCTATATATAACATGCTAACATTACTAGCATGTTATACTGCTATGTAACTCCCTATGTAAGCTCTTCTGCTGTTTAATCATTTTCTATTTTTGTATCTACTGACTTTGAATACAGGTAGTTAGCTAGGTGTAGCATGGCAAAATGGGGAGAGAGCTGGACATGAGTGTCAGAGGGAACTGAATTCAAATGCTGTCTCGGATATATTCCAGCTACTTGACCTTGGACAGATTACTTAACATTTCAGCTTTCCTGACAACTCTTGAAAGAGTGTGTGACAGAGAAGGTGATATTCTGTACTTCTAGAAGACATTTCCACATTTGAGTTCTCTAGAGCAATTCAGTCACTTCCATTCCCATCCCATTTTACAAGTCAGTATTTCCACAGCTTTTCTGATTCTGCTTTGTTTGAGATGTAGCATTATATTTGACATTCCAAATTTATTTATATATTTTATATTTGTCATTTGATGGTTCTGTCATATTCTATTATATGGATTCAGCATACTTTGTGTAGATATTCACCAATTGTTAGATATATAAGTTGTTTTTAATTCTTGGCAAGTATAACTGATATGTGCATATCTGTGCATGTACATGTGTGTGTCATTGTTACACACACATATATACATTGCTTATAAAATATATAAATAATATTATATATTTTTATGTTATATCAAATATGTGCTTATAATTAGATTCCAACCTACATTTCCAAACTTATAACATATTGCTTCCTATCATTTTCTATACATTCCAGTCAAACTGGTTTATTTATTCTATAAGAATTTTTAGTTTCCATCTCTGTGCTTGTATGTTTTCCTGGAGTACCCACTCTCCTCACCTCTGGAAGGGCTTTATATACACACAGATATATACACACATAAATAATCTACATTCCTATCTCTTGCTTTACATGGTATAATGATTCCTAGATAAAATGCATATATATATATACATAAATAATATAATTTATAAGTATAGATTATGAGCATATAAATATAGAGATTATGTATATCTCTATACACATAATCTATATCATATAAGTACATAATTTACATCATATAAGGATATACCATATATGTAATATAGTTGTATATATAATATATTTTTTCCTGTACATATACACACACACACACACACAAATAGATTCATATGAAGAAGGAAATGGCAAACTACTCTAGGATCTTTGCCAACAACACTCCATGGAGAGTACTGGCATATTTTCCATGGAGTCACAAAGAATCAGATACTATTGAACAACTTAATTACATATATATATATATATATATATATATATGTAATTAAGTATACTTTATATCTATAATACAGATTATAGTTTATTCTATTATATATTATATAATATATTGCAACATATTTTATATTGTATATATGTGTGTATATTTTAAATATGTATACATATAATCTATACATAAATATATAAAAATATGTTATAACTGTATATAATGCGTTTAGTTGTCTATACTCTCTCACTAAATTATCATATATAAATACTCTTCATGTTTATAAATCATTTTATATTATCTAATTAATCTTTTTTAAAATGTCAAAGATTTAATAAATAAGAACTAATAATAAGATTAGTCATATAAATTCAATATAAAATATTTCTTCTGATGTAAATATACAAGTAATATAACAATTCTAAGCTAATACTTGGGGCAAAAAATCTACATCATAGAATTTTGTAGCTGTAAGGGACAGCATGCAAGAGATCATCCAGTACTAGCTTCTTATTTTATTGGAGTAAATTAAGGAACAGAGAGATTAAGCTATATAGTGTCAGAATTTCTGTGAGGATTCATTTATGTATATCTTACTAAAGTATTCATTTGAAATTCTCCCTCTACTTCGGTAATTAGTAGGGAAATAAAGAAAAACAAAAATAAAATAATGCCTGACCTATTTTCAAATAGCCTTAAGTTTAATGGGGAAAAAAAGAACAAGTATACATTTAACTTTATACAAAATACATATCAAGTAAATACAAATACATTCAGGAGGGGGGAGAAAAATGTGTAATTTGAAAGGGGGGATTCATAAGAGCCTCTTGGAGAAGAATGCATCCCAGTTGTTCTGTGAAGAAGACCAGGGATTTTTAAAGCAGAGGTGAGGAGGGCATAGAGATGAAAAATGGAATTTTATGTACAACAATTAGGTCCATTTGACTGGAACACAGAGTGAATGATGGGGAGCAATTGGCTATGAGTTTGAAGGCTAGAGTCTGATTATAAGGGTTTTATTTAATTTAATATGTTTATATGCCCAAATACTTAAAAGTAAATAGGCATCCAAATAGTCCCTCAAAAATGCTGTCATGTAAATTCCCCATCAGAGATATATTATGTTCACAATATGTACATTAATATTAATGAGAATTCAATATTGAGATCAAATATACAATATTCTGTCAAGTGTTTAATAATTCTTCAGTGTCTAATTAGGTCCAAGGAAACTATACTTATGAGTGAATCATTATAATTTCACATTCAATATAAAGTAATGAGTGAGTATAAATAGGATAATACTGAGAAGCCAACGGCTGATTGGTTGGAAGCACCTTTCATTCTACTATAACCTTTTCAGAATGAAATTAGTCATGGACACAAGGCACAAAAAGAAGACATTTGTTTCATGTGCTAAATTATATGCATAAATCATAGTTAAATCATTAATTTCTTTGCTTGCTGTGTAAAAGTTGGAGGGAAACTCTATTGTAGGAATGTAAAGTTTCTATCTAGCAAAACAGGCTATAAGGGTTACAGTTGAAAAGCTATAAAATATAGGTCAGACACCTAAGAGTGGATACTGTTCTTTGAAATGTAACTTGCTTTATATTCACCATCTGTAAATATATCTCACCAAAGAAAACAGAAGGGATTGAAAGATAATGGATGAGTTCAAGGTAACTTTACTAGAAAGAGAAAATAATTTGGTTTATGGTACATCAACAATCAATTTCTTCTTTCCAATATCTATAAAAATGGTTGGCTTTGTAAAGAGGATGAGCAGGTCTTGTCCACTTAATCTGTGGATATATGCCTCTTGTATTTTTATTTCTGTTAGCACTGCTTGCTTTTGACCACAGTGGTGTGGTGCTAGATAATGCTTCCTCCTATTCTTTGAAAACCTCTCTGTTGAGAATTGCTCATGATGCTAAGTGTGAATTGCCTGGAAATAAAAGGAAGTTCTAAGGGGGAAGACTCTTCTTGATAGCATTGTGTCCATATGAATATGATTTGATAATTTCAGTGTTGTAAACATTTATTAGTATTACAAAGGAAATTATTAATAATTCACATTTTGGAATTAGTAGTTTACTTTGGTGCCAATTAAAAGATGGAAAGAATTTTATCAATTGAAGACAGTTATATCAGATCTCTTTCTTTTCTTATTTATCCCTATCAAATCAGAGTAATTCTACAGTTAAGTTTTTTAAAATATAAGTGACTTTTTTTGTTTGTTTTTAGGAATTTAGTACTTTCAAAATCCTTCATTGTACATATTTATTGTTTTTGTCTGGAAATTGCAATAAAGAGTAGAATTAAGAGCAATGGATGGGAAGCTGCAAAGAGACAAATTGAGACTTTATGGAAAAATCTCATTAGTAACAGGCTATTTGGAGCTCCCTTAAAAAAAGGTCTTTAGGAGAGACCACATGTCACTCATGTTACACAGGGATTATTATTCAAAATCCCTTAGTTTGACTAGACAGCCACTGAGTTTCATAATTAAAAAGCCTATATTCCTGTAAAATTCTAAATAAAATTCTATAATGTCATCTTAGTAACCCAATGTTTTCTGTTTTAATCATAGATCTTTTTATTCATGCAAGAGAAATTTATTAACTACTTACTTCAAGTATGCAATGCACTATGCCAGGTACTGTGGGAGAGCCAAAAATAAAATGATACTACTCCAGCTCACAAGGAACTTATAGTCTATTAGGAGTGAAAGAATAAGAAAGTCCATATAAATAGAGAAGAAGATGGGCTAGAAAAGAAAGAGAAAGAGAGACAATAAGAAAAAGACAGTGTACATATGAGAGAGGAAAAGAAAGATGCAGAGATATGGAGAGAGACAGGGAGAGAAAGAAAGACAGAGATGAAGAAAGAGACACAGAGAGATACACACACAAAGAATATAGTTAATGAATAAAAACATGGAGTGCTTTGAGAACAAATTCAGTTCTACTCAACACTTATTAAATGGCTACTATATGCTAGGGATTAGTAATTCAAAGATAATATTTTTAAAATCCCCTTCCTTTATGGAGCTTATATTTCCACTAGGAGGATGATATGGATACAGACAAATATAATGTAAATTAGGAAAAGAAAGAGCAATATCAGTTGGCATAATCTTAAAAGGCTTTAATGACTTGTGCTCAGTCTTTAAAGAAGTTAAGGATTCTCAAAGATGAAGAGCATTCTACATCTTGAGACACAGATTTTACAAAAGCATGAAAATGTGAGATGATAGTAAATTTGGATAAGAGCCCATAGATGAGCTTAGGTTGTACTTAGTATACATAACAAGAAGTAGTATGAAATGAATATGGAAAAGCAGATAGGAGCCAAAATATGATGAAATTCAAATGCCAAGATAGGAATTTTATACTTTGCCCTACAGGCAATAAAGAACAATTAAAGATTGTTGAGTAAAATTTTAACATGTCTAGAGCTGTGTTCTCTCAATATGATTTTGGTGGCAGAGAGGAGAAACTGGAAATAGGGAGTCTAATCAAATGAGCCTTTCAATACTCTGGATGATAAATGATGAGGATCTGAACAAGAATTAAAACTGTGAATGGAGAGATAGAACCAATAATGACAATTGACTGGATGTGGGAAATGAAGGATTGAAAAAAGTTTATAATGGCTCAGGTATTATGAATTTGGGTAGCACTGCCCTCACACAAAATCAGTTATTCAGAAAGAAAAGTTTAGGTAAAACTCAACTTTAACAGACTGAGTTAGTGAAAAGTGTAGAACAAAGAGTAAGCAGCTGATGTTGAAGTAGATTTTAGGGAAGATATTAGGAGTGAATATATAGATGAGAATAATTTGCAGAGAGATAATTAAATCCGTGATATTAATGAGATCAGAATTTGTAGAATGAGAGGAAAGATGAGAGGAGGCTCCATGGCATGGATGTGGGGAATTCTTATGTTGAACTGGAAGATATTGATTGGATGATGGTCTAACAAAATAAGACTGAGAAATGAACATAAAGGTAAGAGAAAAAATCAAAAGAGAGCAGGGTCATGGAAAGGAGGAGAGGAAAGAGTACACAGAAAAAAGAAGGCAATTGCCCATAAAATTAAAAGTTCCCAAGATTTCAAGAAGTATAAATGGATAATGGAGGCAGAAGTGGAAAGATACTCTAATATCTTTGTCAAGAGCCACAAAGAGTCAGCTATGACTGAAACATCTAAACAACAACAACAACAATGGTTAGTTTAGCAACAAAGAAAAAGGATTTAAGAATCTCACTTTTCAATCTAACAATAAAACCTGCCTCTAAACCCTCTCAAACTATGATTTTTTTCACTCTTAGAAAGAATGATCACAAATTTAGACATTTAATTTAATCAGAATAATTTGGATTCTAAAAAGAACATTTGTCTTAAATTATAAGTCACTATCAGGTATCAGGACCCTTGGAGAAGTTGATTCTTTCCTATCTCCTAAGAACTGGCTATAACTAGACTAACAATGAGCAGAGTTCCTATATAGCTCTGACAACACAGAGCTGCTTTTTTGACACGAACTAATGTCCATTGGGACCTACCACTACCAAAGCCATCTTGCTGTGCAGCATAACCCAGGTGTGAACCTGCTTCTCTAGAGAAGGGCAGCTAATGCATTAACTCACTATGCCACCTAAGCACTTCATTATTTTATCCTTCTGATCAGTATGTATTTAGTGTTTTCTCTGTAGCTGTGGTTACCAAGTTAGATTACTGAGTTACCCTTCACTCTAACAATACACAGCCAAAGGGCTCCTTGCTGAGTGCCCACCTATTAAAGCAAATAGGAAACATTATGAGAAACATGCTTTATGAGAGAATTTCCATTTGGGAATAATGTGATAAAGTCTTTTTTTCTTGTGTTATTTCCAATTAGAAACACCATGAGAAAGCATGTTTCTCATTATATTTCCTATTTGCTCAAGTGTGTGCACATGCCAAGGGAGCAGTCGACTCTAAAGGAAGGCAGGGCTCTGGAGTTAAGAATAGCCAGTAAAGCAGGTGAAGGATAATTCATTTCTATTTCTAAATCAGTAAAGCCTTTCAAAATATTTGGCTCAAACTTGGAATGAAAAAAAAAGGAATCTTGGAAATGTCATACTGGTACATTTCTTAGGGTCACTTTAACTACTCAAAGACAAAAAAAATCCTTTTCATAGGATTATAGATTTAGAGTTGGAATGAACCTTTCACATAATGGTATGAGGGAGTTCCTGGGTTCAAATCTCACCTTTTCCTTATTACTTGGGCCAGCTTGGACAAGTTACTTCCTGGGCCTCAGTTTCCTTATCTGTTAAAAAAGTGTGTTGGAATAGATAGCCTCTAATATTCCAGGTTCTAAATCTATGATCTAGTATAGCTCCATCATTTTGCAAGTATGGAAACTAAGAACCACAGGTTTGGTTTTGAGAGTAAGAAATCTTTGAATACCCAAGTCTAATATAGTTAGGGGAATCAGCTGGTTTGAACAAACTTCTTAAAGCTGATTGTTAAAATTTCAGAGTGAAATCAGTAAACTGCAAATCAGAACTTAATTTGTTGTTTTAGTGATTTGTCTAGGCTTAAGAAATAACAAAGAAAATGATAATAATATAGATTAACCTTAAAATGGATGTCTTGTCAACATTCCCCACCCCCACCCCCATGGAGAATGAATTGCTAAACATTTAATGACAAATCTTGAAAGTGTAGATGATGTATAAGTATTTGCCAAAATTTTGTTAAATAACTTAGGAGACTTGTAGAAAGTGATTCAAAGTAAAATAAGTAAAGTAAAATGATTTATGCAACAACATTGCAAAAACACAAAACTTTTAAAGCGTTAAGAGTGGTAATCAATGCAGTGTCCACTCATGACAGTAGACAGATGGTGAAACCTGCTATCTCTTGACAGGGAGGGAATGGACCCAAGATGCAGAATAAGAAATATATATTTTTTGGCTCAAGAAAAAAAATTTTGTTCTTTGGGAAAAATTATGCTACATAGGATATAGATTACAAGCAGGGATTTGAATGAGCCTTTAACACGATCCATGATATTTCTCTTTGTATTCATGTTCTCTTTACTGGAAATTCCAAGAGCCAAATGACTAACTTAAAATGTTTATGTTTCTTTTGGTGGCTGGTGGCCTTTATGGTGATATTTTTCATTTCAGAAAAAACAGGGGAATTTTGCAAAATCCTGATAAGTTTCATTTTTCTTCTGGCCACATGTGAATTTTTACACAGCTTATTTAGTTCTCTGCTTGAAAGTACCATTCATGGACTCAGTTTCACTTTTTCTAGCTAAAACTATCCCTACTTTTGTTAATTCAAATGGGGTTTTTTATAAGCAATTCATATGAACTATGTTCTACCCATTTCCCCTGCTTCCAATCTTGACTCTGTCAGACCAAGGCACTCATGTATATTTTTTGCTCTATTGGTTCAATATTTTGTTTTGTTCAAAGGATGGAATGTTATGCAGAGGAGCACATGGTCTATGATCGGAATAAGTGGCACAGGATGGAGAGACCTTCTTGGAGATAAAATGTCACTGAGGGCCCCATGCTGACTGACTATCCATGTTTACTTTTCATGGCATTTATGCTGTGGTGACTTTTTTTTTCTGTCAAGTCAGCCAGGAAGTTAGGTACTGTCTGAGAATGATGCAGAGAGTAATAGGGTTCAGTGTGTGTTTTTATCTCTTTAATCAGGATCTGATATGAATAAAGTTGCCTATAAGAACTCCTCTCTTATTCACTCCCCCCTCCTTATTCTCTTACCCTATTTTCTCTGAATTTAAAAGACTTTTATACCTTTATATATGTACATGTATGTATATATTGTTTCTTCTTTAATCCATTCTTGATGAGAGTAGGGTTCCAGAACTACCAGTCCCTCCTGCTCCATCTGATTCCTAAGTTCTTCCTCTTGCACTCCATTTGTGTAAGATAATCACTCTTTTTACCTTTTTCTACATGGTTTTATTTCTTAGAACCATGTTATATTCAACTTTACTCCAAAATAATATTCTTAGACATATTGTTTACATTTGTGCATGTAAAAAATAAACACTTTGTTCTTATTTAATCTCTTGATGTTTATATTTATCTTGAATCTTATATGTCAAATTTTCTATCAAGTTCAGTTTTTTTTTTTTTTTTTTTTGGCAACAGTCTGAAAATCTGGCAATTCATTGAATATCCATTTTTTCTTTTCAGTACTATGCTTAACTTTGTTGGATTTGATATTTTTGGTTACAACTGCAGTTCTTTTGCTCTTTGGTGTATAGTGTCCCAAGACCTGCAGTCTTTTCACATAGCTGGTGCTGGGTCTTGTGTGATTCTAATTGTGGCTCCACCATATTTGAATTGTTCTTTTCTTATGACTCATAATATTTTCTCCTTGATCTGGAGATTTCAAAATTTGACTATGATATTCCTATAGGTTTTTCTGATAGGATCTCTTTCCGGTGGTAATCTATGGGATTTTATTTCCATTTCTACTTTGCTCTTTTGTTCTAACACTTCAGAACAATTTTCTGTAATTATATCTTGTATTATTATATTTTTGATCATAGGTAGTCCTATTATTCTTAAGTTTTCTCTTCTTGATTGATTTTTACAGATCAGTTATTTTTCTTGTAAGATGTTTCATATTTTTTCTATTTTTTCATTCTTTATATTTTGTTTCATTGTTTCTTGACCTCTTATAACTTTACTAGCTTCCCACTTGCCCAGTTCTAATTTTCAAGAAGTCATTTTCTTCCTTAAGGTTCTGGATTTTCTTTTCCAGGTGGTTGACATGCTTTTCATAATTTTGGGTTTTTTTTGGATTGTTGTTATTTTTTTTTAATTTTCCAATCTCTATTTTTTGATTTTTATAGTCTTTTTAAAATTCTATGAATTCGTTTTGGTCAGGTGACCATTTGACACTACTCTTTGATGTAGGAGAAGTTTGTTTGTTTTATTTGTTTTGTTTTCTTTTGCTTCAATAGCCTCCTATAAAGAAGTCTGGTCTTTTCTATTCCCATAGTAACTATCTATGATTGGGTTCTTTCTCCTTTTTTTATTAATGGGATCTCATTATTGTAATTACTTCTAGTCCCCTGGGGGTATAAGGGATAGTGTTTCTGGTCTCCAATCTTGCTTTGCTTCTCTCCTTTTGCCTAGAACTAAGCCCAAGAACTCCACCCTTCTGTAAGTGTCCACAGCAGCAAACCTGCCCTACTGCATAGCTGGCTCTGGTATTACTTGTCAGCAGAGGTTCCTTCAATCTTCCCCCACTCAGATAGTTGACTCCCCACACATCTGGGGAGTGAAAATTACTGTGGCTGAAATGGAGACTACCTCCCAAACTAACTAACCCCAGGCTCTTTGCTTGCTTTTTCAATCAAGCTCTGGAAGTGATTACACTTCACAGGTGCCAAACCTCTGTCCAGCGATCTTATTTATTTTTTTGCATATTCTCCTCTTGCATCAGGAGGACCACTGTTTTGCCCCAATTTTTTTATTTTTTATTATTTTTTTTATTTTTAGTGCTCTGTGTTGACTCTGAGACTCTGTTTTGTTTTGGAGTGGGGAGGAATCTGGAGCTTGGAATTTTCTGACCTACTCTTCCATCTTTCTTGAATCCTCTCACCACTTCCGTATCTTTGCCAAGAAAACCCAAAATGGCATCATGAAGAGTCAGACAGGACTAAAACAGCTGAACATCAACAAAATGAGGAGATTGGCCTAAAATACCTCTCTTCTACTTTTAGATCTATAAATTAACTGAGAAAGGTTATATGTATTTTGGGAGCATCCTTAATTCTTTTTTTTCCACCAAAAATAAGTTGCTTTTATCTCTTTGCCATTTTATTTGGATATCATTTAATTTTTTTCTTCTCCAAATTATTTTATTTAAAGAAACAAAATAAGAAAAAAGAAAAACAGAAAAGGAATAGAAAACAAAATGAAACAAAAGAGAACATTGTCATGTGCCCAACAGAACATCAGGAAGATTCAAAATATATAACAACAAATTGCCAGATCAAGAAAGTATACATATTAGTAGAAGAAATTATATTAATGAGTGTTCAGTTTTTTCTTTACTTCCATGTAAATTGTTCTTTTGTTCTCTGCTGAGCATCTTTTTTACTTTATTTTTCCCCTTTTCATCTCCTCCTCGACCCAAAAGCAGGTTACAGTTAAGAAAGGATATATTTATATATAAATATGTAGATATATACATAAATATACGTACACACATACCCCCCCACATAAACACACACATCTTTCCTATCCCTGCTGACCCTTTGTTTTAATTCTGCTTCTAACTTGCCTTTTTATTACAATTAACTTTCCCCCACCCACCCTTGTCTTCTTCCCTCACCCTTTGCTTCCCTGTCTGCCCATCCCTCCCCCCTGATTTCTTTATAGATTTTTGAAGGTGCTATAGTCTTCATACTAAATATGTAGTATATAGGTTTTAAAAACTACAAGCCCTCCTCTCCCTCTAATATCTCTGTATCTATTCTTCCTCTGAACATCAGTTTGTATGACATAATTACTATTTTTACCTTAACACTGTCCTAATCTTTCTTTTGAGCTGTTTGTATTGTTAATGTCAATCACAGCCATATGTTATAAAATTTCCATGTAAAAGAAATGAACATTTTATCCATGTTGAAGATACTCTGTTATCTCCTTTTCTATTTGGTTAACTTTTTTCCCCATAATCATCTTGTATTTATTGGATGGTTTTTATTCTTTTTTTTAAGCTTTTTATCAATGTCTCTCATTTGATCTTTAATATTGGCTCTTATATGGGAAATTTTCAATTAAGTTTGGGTTTGTTTGAAAGAAAGTCCTGAAAATCTGCAAGTTCATTGGATGTTCATTTTTTCCTCATTCAATATTATAGATACTTTTGCTGGATATGATATTTTTGGCTGCAGGGCTAGTTCTTTTGATCATCAGTAGATATGATTCCAAGACCTGTGATCTTTTATTGTGGCTACTACTAAGTCCTGTACAATTCTAATTGTAGCTCCGGCATATTTGAATTGTTTTTCTTTCTTGTTTCTTGCAGAATGTTCTCTTCAATCTGGGGCAAATTCAAAATTTGGCAATAATGTCTATATGTGTTTTCCACAAAGGATCTTGTTGAGGTGGTTATCTGGATTTTTTCTGTTTTTACTTTTCCTTCATGTTCTATCACTCCAGGACAATTTTCTTGGTTTATTTCTTGCATTATTGTGCCAACCCTCCTTCCCCCTTTTTTTGGTCATAACCTTCAGGCAGTCCAATTATTCTTATATTTTCTCTTCTTAATCTGTTCTCCAGATCTGTCATTTTTCTTATGTTTCACATTGTGTTCTATTTTTTATTATTTTTAATCTATTTTGTTCTTAATATCTCATAGTTTCACTGGCTTGCAATTGCCCGATTCTAATTTTAAAGGAGTTATTTCATTTTTGAGACTCTATCTCCTTTGCTAGTTGGTTAACTAATTTTTTCGTAATCATCTTGTTCTTGGATGGTTTTTATTTGTATTTTATTAGCTTTTTCTCAATGTCTCTCATTTGACTTCTAAATTAATTTTTGAGTTCTTTGATAAATCTTCTCTGGGTAGGGAGACATTTCACATTACTCTTTGGGGTAGAATTTTTTTTTACTTCAGGGTTTCCCTCTGAAGATGAACCCCAGTCTTCCCATAATGTTTTCATGGTGGGGTTCTTTTTTCTTTGCTGGCTCATTTTTTTTAAATAAGAGATATTAATGTAAACTAATCCTGGGGTAGGTAGATGGTGTCTCTGGCTTCACTTCAGCTCTCTCCTCTGACCAAGTACTCCAAACTAAAAACTCCATCCTCCAGCAAGTGTCCAACAGCCAGCAATATCCCTGTTTCTTTTGCCTTTGCATTCATCACTGTTTTAGCAGTACATTTGGGTCATGTGTTCATAGTCAGCTAAGAGTTCATTCAGTCTTTCCAGACTCAGACCCCAACTTGACAAATTGTCAAGAAGTAAAAGATTCAATGATTCCTGCTGAGGCTTCAGCCAAACCAACTAGCTCCAGGGCACCCCAATTTGTATGTATACAGAGGTAGCCTGGAGGTGTTTGCACTTCCCATGGGTTAATCCCCAGCCTATGGTCTTTCTTCAGATCTTCTCTGGATATATATGGAGGACCCCAGTTCTACCCCAAGTCTTCTTGATTTTTCTGTCAGTCTATGTTCACCCTGAGGCACAAATTTGTTCTATTTGTGGGGGAAATCTGGAGAGCTTGAAAGTTACCAGCCTACTCTGTCAGATTCCCAGAATCTTCCCTGGACATCATTTTTATGGTATATTTGTTTCTCTTGGGTCTGGTGGAGTCTTCTGAGTAATTTTGTAGTTAAAACAAGAAATTTAATTCTCCCCCTACTCCAAATAATATTATATCTATTTCTTTCTTTTCATAATATTTATAAGGTTATTTCCACATTATTTGTTTTCTAATTCTTTCCACAGAATGAAAACAATTTTATCCCCTTGTTATACTGTAGGATACAGGGGAAACATAAATTGAGAGGTTTTCTTATTTTAAGACATTTCTCCTTCAAAAAAGGAGAAAAGCAATTACATTCCTCAAGAAAGAAAAATTCAAGACACACACAAATGGTAAAAATCTTTTTGAAAGAGCATGACTAAAAAAGAAAAGAACATATATAAAAAATAATGTAAAGGAATTTTTCTTTTGGGTCCATACCTTTAATCTTTATCCTGGTATAAAACTTTTTCTACTAATTCATACAAATCTGAAGTTAGTCTAAGAGAGCTGTGTAGAACATTGATGGTTAAGTGATTTGCCCTCTGGGACATAGCTAGAACATATAAGGGCAGACTTGATCTGAGATCTTACAGTTTTCATAGCTTTCCACCTATCTATTTAACTCTGGCTAATTCTCCAAGGCAAGAGATATCCATGGACTAAAGGGTAGTAGACAGCTGTAGAATCAATCTTCTATCCTTAAAGCATCTTTTCTTTCATTATTTTTTCTTCATTCATATAGAGATTCTTGGTAAAACCTCATTGGTTGTTGAAATTTCAAGGATCTTATATGACTTGCAGGATGGATCATTCCCCACTTCTGTTTTAAATACTTGCTTAATTTCATTTATTTTTTGAATCTTCTGTTGATTCTGTTAATCAATGTGAAACAGAACAGCTCCTGAACTTTGCTTTCTTTTGTTTCAAATGATCTATTTTGAATGACGTCTACCCACATAGGCAGTATCTTTTCTTTAAAATAATATTGACATAGAATATTGTCTTATTTTAAGAAGCCTGTGAAACTCATTTGGTTCATAAAGCCTTTCCATGTGAATCAAAGAACTTAGAAGTCATTAGGAAAAAAAGATTAAATACAAAGTTAATCAGCAGAAAATTAACTAGATAGATAGAACATTGATAAGCACCTACTATATGATCTAAGTACTGTGATACAAATGGACACAAGAAAGATAGCCTCTGTTTTCAAGAAGCTTAAATTTTCACAATGAATAACAACATAAAAAGGAAAGGTAGAAAGAAGGTAAGGATGAGACGGTAAAGGTAACATAGTTGGAGCTGATGAATCACGAAGTAGAGGTTTGGTTTTAGTCAAGATAAGGCAAAAATTTAACTGTGGTAGTCCAGGCTATTTCTCAGAGCAGAGTCCAAATTTAAGTGGAGAGATGAGAGTGAATAATTAAGGGATAGAAACATGGTTTGGAGTTGGTGACCAGAAATGAATTACAATACTGAGATTATTTCTTTTCTCTGATATTCTTTGTGTGTATGTATCTCTCACACTAAAAATGTCCTTAAAAATAAAACCTCCTTTCACAAATATTATTCACTTCAACAATTGAGGAAGTATTTATTGTATAGCATAAAATACTGTTCAAGTTATTAAGGGAGATACAAAGATCAAATAAGATATGATCTCTGCTTCCAAGGAATTTATCATTTAGGAGAGTGAAATAAGAGATACACAAGGTTACACTAATAAATATTTAACAACTGATACTTCAAACTTGACACAGTGTAAGTCTAATTTGCATCATTAACATCTTCTCCATCACTTTCTTAAATCTAAATAATCAATGAAACAATAAATCAAATCCCACTTTGTAGCATTTCTCAAATTCCAAGGTATAAATACTCCTCTGAAAATTTAATTATTGGCTTTCGTATAGGTGGGCTTTAGTCCAGCACTGTAAAACATAAAATATATAATAAATAATGCTAAAAAGCAATGAGACAATCCCATAAAAGAGGTACTTGGGAAGAAGATATTTTCCAGCAGGTAAGATCAGGGAAAACTTCACAGAGAGGAAATCATTTGAGTTTGGCCTTGAAGGATGAATAGGATTTCGAAAGTTAGAAAGATAGAAAAAAGCATTTCTGATATAAGTGTCATGGGCAATAATAGAGAAAACTAGAAAAATGTCAGGCATATTCAGATACTGGAATATAGTATAGTTTGAAAAGCTTATAGCAGTAGATGTGAGGCTGGAAATATAGGTTCAGAACAGATTTTGGAGAGCTCTGAAGAAGTTAGCACTAATCTAATAAGCAAGAGTAAGAGGGTATGGTTTTTAGGATGTAGGGCAACATAATCAGAGCCAGTCCTATAACAGTGTGAGGGAACTTTCAGGGGGAGAGACTGGAAGATGCAAGAGCTCAATGAAGACTGCATCAATTGGGGAAAAATGAAAATATTACCTTCATTAATGAAAATCCATTAATTCAAGAAGTTTGGAGGAGCACTCAAAGGAAAATTCAGGCATCTAAAGGAGTTTGTAGAAAAAGAAAAGGATGGTTCTAAAGGACACAGTGGAACCTGTAGAGACAGAGAACTGGTTTGCTCAAGAGTTAACTAGTATAGTATAAGGTGCAAATGGAAAATGAGGCTTGTACATAGAATGGTAATTCTAGGTAGTAAGGATGATAGAACTAAAAGGTTCGAAATAAAGTTGAATGCTACTTATTTGAAGATTTATAGAAAAGACAAAATTTATTTAATGAGGAAACTTACAAAATTAACCAGCATTTTCACAATAACCCCAGGTGGGGCAGATTTTACTTTCTTACTTTGCATATATGAAAAATGTCTCTCCCAGGAATATTATGTGATTATGTGACTTGATTTAGGACACAAAGTAACCTCATGGAAAAGTCAAGGAAAGAAAAAAAAAAGCCTTTTAAATCCTCTGCTGGTATTATTTTAGACACTTCTCAAAAGATTGGTTAAATGCTGCTTAGACAATTGCTTTTCATAGTTATTTTTGTAAATGCCACTTTTCATTCCTTGCTTAGATTTTGGCATAGTTTAAGCCTTCTTGTCTATTTCTGCTTGTTGTTCAATCATGTCTGACTTTTTGTGACCTCATTTGAGCTTATCTTAGGCAAAGATAAGGTTTGCTATTTCCTTCTCCAGCTCATTTTTAAAGATGAGGAACTGAGATATACAGGGCTAATGACTTGTCCGGGTCAAACAGTTAGTGAGTGCTTGAGCATTTAACAAGTACTATTAAATGCTTGCCTTTGTGCCAATTACTCATTATACAAAAATACAACATCTTCCCTCTCCTATTCCCCCAAATAGTTCTTGCCTTTAATGAGTTTACATTCCAAGTAACTTGTTCAAGGTCACACAGGTAGTTAAGTGTCGCAAGATGGATTTGAACTCAGGACTTCCTGAATCTAGGCTTGATGCTCTATCCATCACTTTCCTATTTAGGAATCAATAAAAGTCAAACACTGAACTAAAAGCCTGGAATACAATAACAACTGTCAGTTTTCCAGAGAGGTTTACCTCTCTTTAGGTACTGTCTTTAGGTCTATTAGGTTGCTATGTGATTGTCCTCTTACCTTCCCCCACTAAACTCTCAAAATTCATATACAAAACAAGGCACAGTAGCACTAAGCTTCCTAGCTTGTAAATCAGCCTGGCCTTTAAAGGAAGCTTACATAAAGGGGATGGAAAAATGAGAAGACCACAAACATTTATTAAATGCCTATTATGTGCCAGGCACTGTGCTAAGTACTTTATAAATATTTCATAATTAAAGAGACTGTCTTTTCTTTTGAATGTAAGATTTTTAAACATATAAACATACCAAAACATATTTAAAATATTCCTGTCCTTTACCCAAAGAGTTGTCAAAGATGCCAAAGGACAGGATTTTATTTCCTACTAAGTAGAGTAATAGTATAGTGTTGATTTGATAGCATTATCACAAGTCATTTAAATAATTTTTGTTATCAATTTGGTACCCAGATTTGGTGCTCCTGAGAATTTTTCTATGTGAGTTTCACAATCAAAGGCTTCTTTGATGGCATAATCAAGTACAAGATAATGCAGGAGCTCTCACTAACTCTAAAGCAGCATTATATTTCACATAGACTCCATTAAACCTGAAATTACACCCCTGGTCATTCATTCCTGTAAATTAATTTTGACCTAATTCTAGCAAAAAAAAAAAAAAAAAGAGTTAGGTTGTTCACACTTTCAATACCTTCTGACTACTTCCAAATATGTCTTAGCTATCATCAAAATCTGGCAGGTCCATAATCTCTTTTCTAAAATACTTTCATTAAAAATATGCTTATTAAATGTATGTCAAAAATCAGAATTTGATTAGCTGTGTAGTTAACCTCCAATTAGTTTTGGAAATAGAAGTACATTATATTCTCTTTTCAACTATTAAAACAATTTCAAATTTGGTAAATTTCCACTTATAATTATATAAAACAATGGCAAGTGTCTTTTCTAGATAATTATAACCAATCAATTGTAATTTAATCTATTTTAATTCTACTTTGAGACTTTTTAAAAAGTCAAATATTATGGTGCTTGAATATTGCTTATTCCATCATATAATGGGAATGTAAAATGTAAGGTATAACATTTTTTTTCAAAATGAAAGTCTATTAACAATAGTGATAACAAATTAATGATACTTCTAGGACATATAATTTGTGCTTCAAAAATCAAAGTCCATTGGCCAAATTGAATCACAGGTTGTTCCCCTTCCCTCACTACTTAGACTTTAATTCAACTTGGTTTTAATGAATATCCAATAAAAGCAGCTAACATTTAGATATTATCTTAAATTTTGTACAATGTTTTATGTATATAATCTTATTTGATACCCACAAATTCTCTGTAAGGAAGGAGATATTATTTTTCCCATTTCCCAGATGAGATAACTAAGACTAAAAGGAGGTAAATTACTTGTCTATGATGACTACTAATTATGTATTAAATGTCTGAGGCAGGATTTGAAATAAGGTCTCCAAATTCCAAGTCCAGTACTGAATTTACTATGTTACTCAGATGACATTACACACATTTGTATGTATATACATATGATATTTATATTTTATATGTACTTGAACATGAGTATTAATAAATGTACATATTTATATATACATGAGCAATACCTTATAAGAAATAGGTAAACTTTAAATACATACATATATATATATATATATATACACTTAGAAAAACAAAAGATTTGACATATTAAAGGAAATAATAGAGTAGAAATCAAAGGGTAATGGGGCTGTCAAGTTTAACTCTTAATCACCCACACCTATGTGGATGTTATAGAAGATCTCACAGTAGATACAATCTTGTAGACCAATGTTCAAAAAAAAATTCAATGAACATTAATATCAAGAGATACATCTATCAGGAAGACTCAGGAAAAGTATTCTTCAGGGTAATAGAGACTGTCCTAGATAAAAACCAAAGAGACTTTTTGACACTAAGGTTCTCTAGATGCTCCTGCAAAGCAAAGCAAAATTAAGGTGGTCCAAGGTAAGCTGAGAGATCAGAGAGCATGTAGCTGACTTTGATGACTTGATATCACCAGGCATTCTGCAATATCCAAGCTCTCTCCAAAGAACAGGTTGGTATGTTTCATTCTCTTTGCTTAAATGTCATTGCTGGCTGTCTGTTAGTTATCTTTTCATTTACTTTGTTGTAGTGTATACATTGTTCTTTTGGCTCTGATTATTTCACTCTGTAGCAGGTGAAATACATCCCAGGATACTGAAAGAATTGGCAACTAAGACTGCTGAGTCATTGCCAGTGATCTTGAAAGATTGTTGAGAATGTGAGAAGCACTACAATACTGAAAAAGGGCAAATATCATACTAATGTTGAAAAAAAAAAGTAGAGAAAAAGAATGGAATCTGCAAAGTAGATAGTGAACACAGAAGTAGTATCTAAAAAAGAACCAGCATGGCTTTATCCATTAAAAAGCCATGCTAACTCAATGCCATTTTCTTTCTAGATTGGATGAATGGTTGAACAATGTAGGTTTAAAGAAACATATATGAAACATGAAAAGTATATACAGAGTTAAAATAAAAGGCCAAGGGAAAATCTATTAAATTTCAACTGAACTCAAAAAAGTAGGATTATGATCACAAACAAGATATTAGCAAAATTCAACTTGATTAAAGAGATAAATGGAAAAAAACTTCTATATTTAAAGTAGTTATACACAATAAATTAATACTAAACATTTATGCATTGAATGACATAGCTTCAAAATACATAAAGAAAGAGCCAAGTAATTACAACAATACTGGGGAACTATACATATGTACATATATATGTATATATATTTCTCAGCTATGCATGTTATCTTTTAAAAAATTGACAATGTATAAGAGCATAAAAACCTCACATACTAATGCAGAATAGCAGTAATATTTAAAACATCTTTCACTGACCACAGGTCAGTAAATACATTGAAGCAATTTTTAGTTTAAAAAAGTATATATAGCTAGATATTTTCAGCTATAAAAGAAAGAACAGATCAATAAACTGGTCATATAACTTTAAAAAACTAGAGAAAAATTTTAATAGAATTTTTATATTCAAGGAAGAGATGCATAAAATTAGAAGCAAAAACAAAATTGAAAATTTTAAGAGACATTTTTAAATATAAAAAGATAATCCATCAGCTAATTATATTTTTAAAAAATAATAAAGGGAAACTAAATAATCAGTATTAAATACACAAAAAGAAAGAATGAGTACTAAATCATCAAAAAGGAATCTAATTCTTTCTTAACCAATCCTTTAAGGCAAAGGACTCTAAAATGATGTCTGATAAAATATAGGATTTTTTAAGCCCTTAAGAAAACATGGTACATCAAGGAGAAATCTCAGAATGGTTTAAAAGGAAAGTGAATCCATAAAAGAAGAAATCAGAAATGAATACTGGTCATAACTTAAAGTAGAATTTTAATTAACAGGCTAAAAATGATAGTTCATAATGGGGAAGTCTCTCTAAAGAAGCAATGAGAAATTTATTTGGAACATAGAAATATTGAAGTAAAGGAAAATATACAAGAAGTGAAAGAAAAGGCAACAATTTTAAAGGAAGTATGCAAGTCAAAATAACTAATCCTAAGGACTAAAATAATCTAGATATTATAGGTCTTCCAGAAAGTCATGACAATTTTTTTTTAATTTAATAGCCTTTTATTTACAGGATATATACATGGGTAACTTTACAGCATTAACAATTGCCAAACCTCTTGTTCCAATTTTTCACCTCTTCCCCCCCCCACCCCCTCCCCTAGATGGCAGGATGATCAGTAGATGTTAAATATATTAAAATATAAATTAGATACACAATAAGTATACCTGACCAAAACATTATTTTGCTGTAGAAAAAGAATCAGACTCTGAAATATTGTACAATTAGCTTGTGAAGGAAATCAAAATGCAGGTGTGCATAAATATAGGGATTGGGAATTCAATGTAATGGTTTTTAGTCATCTCCCAGAGTTCTTTTTCTGGGCATAGCTAGTTCAGTTCATTACTGCTCCATTAGAAATGATTTGGTTGATCTCGTTGCTGAGGATGGCCTGATCCATCAGAACTGGTCATCATATAGTATTGTTGTTGAAGTATATAATGATCTCCTGGTCCTGCTCATTTCACTCAGCATCAGTTCATGTAAGTCTCTCCAGGCCTTTCTGAAATTATCTTGTTGGTCATTTCTTACAGAACAGTAATATTCCATAATTTTCATATACCACAATTTATTCAACCATTATCCAACTGATGGACATCCATTCAGTTTCCAGTTTTTAGCCACTACAAAAAGGGCTGCCACAAACATTCCTGCACATACAGGTCCCTTTCCCTTCTTTATAATCTCTTTGGGATATAATCCCAGTAGTAACACTGCTGGATCAAAGGGTATGCACAGTTTGATAACTTTTTGAGCATAGTTCCAAACTACTCTCCAAAATGGTTGGATTCGTTCACAACTCCACCAACAATGCATCAATGTCCCAGTTTTCCCACATCCCCTCCAACAAGCATCATTTTTTTTTCCTGTCATCTTAGCCAATCTGACAGGTGTGTAGTGGTATCTTAGAATTGTCTTAATTTGCATTTCTCTGATTAATAATGACTTGGAGCATCTTTTCATATGACTAGAAATAGTTTCAATTTCTTCATCTGAGAATTGTCTGTTCATATCCTTTGACCATTTTTCAATTGGAGAATGGCTTGATTTTTTATAAATTAGAGTTAATTCTCTATATATTTTGGAAATGAAGCCTTTATCAGAACCTTTGACTGTAAAAATATTTTCCCAGTTTATTGCTTCCCTTCTAATCTTGCATGACAATTTTTTAAAAAATGAACATAGTAATGCAGAAAATAGTAAAAATTTTTTTTTCCCAGAAAAACCAATCAAAAACATCTACAATCCCTTAGGAAGGACTAAAAGACATGTTTGAAACTCTAATAAAGAGTAATAAAATTTAGCAATTCCAAATGGCACATGACCAATTTTATAAGCAGCCTCTAGAATGATCTTAAAATATGAAGGAAAGGAAATTCAAGCACATAAGATAACTCTACAACAATAAGAAATCAGAGACAGGAATGGAATAATATATTCTAGAAAGCACTCAAAATGCCATTCAAAATGAGACTTTCCTTTTGAGGCAGTTGTGCAAAAACATACAAAAAAAGGATATATGTGAGCAAAACATTGACTTACATGGAAAACAACAAGAGAAAAACAAACGAACCCCTCCCCTCTTCCCCCCAGTATAACTATAATTACGAAGGAAAGGCTAAATCATAAAATGAAGACTCATGGAATAAAAAAGAACAAAAGAATCATTATAAAGTGTCATAAAATATAAGCAGGTATTGCTACTGATAAAAGACTGAAAGTGTAAGTAAAGGACTTTGCTGGCTAATAAGTTCTTCAATTATCATTTGAGTGACCAAGTCATGTTTGGCATAAAAAAGAGCAGTCTTGGCCAGAGTTGCTGAAGGGAAGGAGTATGTGATCATGTAAGAGAGGAAGTATATTTGTAAAAGTAACAGATTGACAGATTTTGGCTTAGTATAAGGTAAGATTAGTTGAAATTTTTGGTTGTATAAAAGGAGAGAGGATTGATGTGACTTATGACCCATTTTCCCCCTTCCTGAATATCTTTAAGTAGAATATGACTGACCACTTGTTGAAAATGTACTAAGGGGCTTCTGAGTTGCCCACCTGTTTCAAGTGTCTGTATTCCTGTGTTTACAATATAAATCACTATTAACATTAATCATTAGTCCAAAAAGCAACAAATAAGTATGTTTTTCTATTATCTGTCAAAAATAAGTAATATGTGGAATTAATTTTCTTTTGGTTCTTCTCAGTATGATTTAGTAGAAAAATTGCTGACCTTGAAGCCAAAATTTGGCTCTGAATCTTTGCTCTGGCATTCCCTGCATGACTTTTAGCACATGACCCTCAGATTCTTCAACTGCAAAATAAATAATACAATGCATATACTACATTCCTCAGAGAGTTGTGATGAAAATTAAAGGATTCTTTATAAACTTAAAATTTTATAAATGGAAACTTTTATGTGTTATCACTGCTGCTGATTTTCTTGCTCAAATTTGGAATGAATATCTCAGAATTGACGTTTTTTTTCCAGAACCTGAATGTGCTTGTATACATGAAAAAACAAAATATATGAATCAGTAAATAGATTTAAGAAACATTTTAACAAAATTATATTCACTTATATGATTTTATTTAATTTTTCATCATGACAGGGAATGGACCCAGTTTCTTAAGACTAAACCCTATACTACAAAAACAAAAGCATTTGTAGGTTTTACCAAGGTGAAGAAATTCCAATTATAGTCCTCAAGGCAAGATTGAGTGTATTTTATAAGGGCCAGCCAGGCTAACTAGGCTTATCACCAGTAGCTTGTCCATTAAATTATGACTCCATTGACAGTTTTTTTAAATGGCCATCATAAATCATAACTGGTTAGAGAAATACAAATTACAACAACTCTGAGAAACCATTCTCACCTCTCAGATTGGCTAAGATGACAGGAACCGATAATGATAAATATTGAAGGGGATATGGAAAAACCATGGAACTATGCCCAAAGGCCTATAAAACTATGTATACCCTTTGACCCACCAGTGCTATTACTGGGTTTGTATCTCAAGGAAATCATAAAAGAAGGAAAAGAACCCACATGTGCAAAAATGTTTGTAGCAGATCTTTTTGTGATAACAAAGATTTGGGAAATTAATAGATGCCCATCAACTGGGGAATGGTTGAAGAAGATGTGATATATGAAGGTAATGGAATATTATTGTTCTATAAAAATGATGATGATGATGAACAAGCTGATTTTAGAAAGTCTGGAAAGATTTACATGAACTGATGCTGAGCAAAACAAGCAGAACCAAGAATACACTGTATACAGTAACAGCAAAGAATGTGCAATGATCAACTATAAAAGTGTTGGTTCATCTCAATGGTTCAGTCATCCAAGGCAATCCCAATAAATTCAAATAGAAAATGTCATCAATGTCCAGAAAAAGAACTATGGAGATTGAGTGTAAATCCACACACACTACGTTCACTTCTTTTTTTCTTTTTTTCTTTTTCCTTTGCCATGTTTTCCCCTTTTATTCTGACTACTCAGAAGTTTCACATCTACTTCCTCATATAGGATACACATAAAAACTCAAATATGATAGTTATGTTGTCTTCATTCATGAAAAATAGCTCATCATATCATATATAAGCCAGCAAATCTATTTCATTTTTAATGTATTATTCTCTTTCCAGTTTCCTTAATAAATAATCTGGGGATATCTAAACACCTATAAAATTCCCCCCATACTACATTATTTTGTGAGGTAATATATTTTATACATTTTATAATTTATAATCTCCCAGTTTCCTCCTTGGTAACATTCTAAACAAATTTTGCTCTTGTCAGCCATATTCTTTCATCTTGGAATGGAAACTAAGTCTTTTATGGTTGAGGTGGTTTTTAGAATTTTTGTTTTCCTTATAGCTATTATTGTTTTTACATCAAATACATGTAAGAAATGATCATCATTTATGGTAAATCTTTTTACTCATTTATTTTATTTTTTCATGCTAATAGTTTGATTAACTCAGATTTGAGCTGTTGTAGTTGAATGTACCATGCCTTCTTATCATCACGGTTCTAATTTTCTATCGATACTATCTTTGGTGTAATAAATTCTAAGTCTAATTTCACATAGCCAAATGATTCAGAAATTACTATCAACAACTGGTTGTTTCTTGTCTGTTGATTTACTTTTTATAAGGCTTCATTTAATGATGAAGTTTTCCACCTTCAAATTCTATCTTTGATTAATATATTCATAATAACCAGATGTGTAATAAAGTTGGGAAGAACAAATGAATCACACTAAAAATATGAAAATAGAAAATATCCTATGGAGAATATAATTTTGAAAATATTGAGGGAGAAATTTTGGAGATATCTGAAAGAGGAAAAAATATGAATGGAGGCAATCCATGAATAACTAGAAAAAATTACAAATGTTTTTATGATCCAAAAAGAACAATAACTAAGAAATTATAAACATATATTTATAGGTAAAAGAGATCTTAGGTCATCAAGTCTAATAATAACAAATTATAGTTGAGAAAACTGAAGGACAGGGATGTTTTGTGATCTGCCCAAAGTCATAGAAATATTAAATGCTTCAGGAAGGATCTTAAGTGAGGTTTTCCTCACACCAAGTCTAAATAGCAGTCCAAGTCTTACTTTATTTTATCTGTAACTTATTTATAATAATTATTAATCTTGCAACAAAATATCTTGTGCATATTGTTAAAAACATCCATAATTCCTTGAATCACATAATTATAGACATAATTGTTCAATAAGAGTTTGCTTATTAATATCATGTGAAATATAAACTAGGGAGATGTGTGCACTAGAAGGCAGGTAATGCAGTGGATAGAGCACTGGACCTGGGTTCAAATCTGGCCTCAGACTTTGCTTTGGTTTGATTCTGGGTAATTTACTTAATTATTGTTTGGCTATAATTTCTCATTTTTAAAATGGGGATAATAACATCTATCTCCCAGAGTTGTGTAGATAAAAGATATATTTATAAAGTGATTAGGATTAGTATATAAAAAGCATTATATAAATGCCAGCTGTTATTATTAAGATATCTTGTGTGTAAATGGACAAGATATTTCTGGTAGAAATATTTACAGGATGGAGTTTATATTGTAGTAATTGCATTGAATTCCATAATGTTGCTGAGATCTCAAAAGAAGACTTACAATCTTGGACTAACAATTAAATTCAAATGGGAAAAATATAAAGGATAAAGAATGCTTATTGTACATATGGTGAAATACATTCAGATGGGTAGCCCATTGACTCAGTCAATCAGCATATAATATTAGATTGGTGCTTCAGATGTTTAATGAACTGAGACAAGAAATGTAGAAGGTGAAGAAAAGGACTAGATTGTATTTGGGAAGTGACATACCTAACCCTGTTGATGAAGTTGTAAATTGGTCCAGCATTTCTGGATAAAAAAAAAAATGAATCATAAAAGAAAAAAATCACTAAACTTTTTGATCTCACTACCTTAGAAATACTACTGCTGAGTATATAAACCAAGGAGGTCAAAGACAGGAAGGTCCCATGGATACCAAAATATTCATAACATTTTTGTGATAATATAAACAGATACATCAACAAATAAACTGGAGACAAAGTGGATTGTGGAATAGTTGAACAAATTAAGGTAAATGAATGTAGAGGAACATTATTGTTTCCTTAGAAATAATGAATATAATGATTCAGTGTTACATAGGAAGACTTGTATGAATTGATATATAATTAACAAAGGAGAACCAAAAAACACTATATGTAATTACTACAGCAAGGTAATGAATTATGAACCTTCATCTTAGAGAACTGAAGATGAAACATATTTTACTCCTCTAATTAGAAAGGTGGGAATTGTAGATGCAGATTGTAGATTCTGCTGTCAGAGGTAGGTTCAATGTACATCAGTTTTGCTTAACTATTTTTCATTGTTAAGAAGGCAGGAATATATGGAAAAAGACTTATTGAAATATAACTCTGGCATAAAAAATAGAAGACATTGATAAAACTTTTTTTTAATTGCATTATCCTTTTAACAATACTCTCTCTATCACAATCCAAAATAACAAAACATAACAAAAACCCTATCTTTTGAAAAAAATATTCTTCCAATGATGGTGTATGGCAACATTTTATGGAATATTGCAAATCTCAAAGAATTCCAGTTTCAAATAGTCCAAAACCCAGTGGGGAAAGAAGTGGTGGGTAGACTTAAATTGTAAAGGGCAGGAACTCTGGAGAAATATACTTAAGGCTCAGTATGATTGATTTAATCCTACAACAAGGTGTTAACTCAATGGAATTGACAAGACAATAGTTATCTAGTTTACCATGGTGATTAATAGTTCTCTAGTTCAGTATGACTAATTTAATCTTACAACAAATAATGGTTCCTTAGTGATATAATGATTGGTTTATACTCAAGTATACTGTAATGATGTAATTGTAATAGAATATATAAACTGAGAACAAAGTCAGATACAAACATTCCATCTTGGACCAGCCTCTGGTGGCTCTCCTGCCTCCTACATTTTCTTCACTGAAATCATGACCCATTCTGAAGGGCCTCCAGAAAGCTAGCTGGGCCCCAGGAGTGAAGGAGACAAACTTCAAAGGAGATAATAAAGACTTTGGATTTTATCCCTGACTATTTTCATGGTTATTATTCTGCTGAGACCAAGGCTGGTCTGAAGGCCCTCCAGAAAGCTAACCAGAACATTACACTAAGTAGATGATATCATGTTATAAATGACAAATTACACAGAAGTTGTATAAAAGATATTTAGGATTTGAAGATGGACAGGTTATACAAAATGAGAAGTAACATGGATTATTGTTAATATCATTGAATATTAAAAGACCTGGAATAAAACGTTAAGATATGGGGAAGATCTATTCAGTGTGCTAGAGGCCTTTCAGGAATTTTATCATTCTGTGGATTCCAGTGCAACATTAGAAAATGTCCATTTGTTTTTATTTATTCTTGTTATGAGACTGGCAGACTTCCCTTTCTAATAATTTCTGGATGATCTCTCTTTAGACATTTCTTCCATTAATGAAATTACGCTGGGGCAGAACCAAGATGGCAGAGAGGACACATGCTTCTTTCTGACCTTCTCCTATGACCCTCACTCTAATTAGCAAATCCAGCCTCTGAAATAGTTCTGGACTGGCAGAAACCAGAAATATTATAGTGCAAAAAATTACTAGTAGAAGCTAATTCCAAAGATCGCCACAAAAGGTCTATTTCAATTGGACATAGAGGAAGGTGGGCCAAGTGTAAGCTGAGCATAGATATTAGTGCAAGCAGTGCAGACCTGGGGTGGTGAGAGCTCTGCACACTGGAGAATCTACAGGGAGGAATCTACAGCAGTGTTGACTACTCTGCCATGGTTTCAAGTCACTAGATCAGCAGAGAAGTTAGAAAACATCCAACACAAACACAAAAGGTAAATATTGAACCCCCAAATGCCAGAATTACATGAGACCTGGACACTCCTACCCAGCACTGGGAGTGAGTCAACAGCAACTCAGGGAAGCTATTGTTGCTTGTAAAGGAAGCGTGGACAACCTCCCTTATCCTAAAAGTAGATCTCAACTTTTATTTTTTTTAAATGAGTAAAAAAAGTAAAAAGAATTCTGACCATAGATAGTTTTTATGGTGAAAGAGAAGAACAGATTTCAAACCCTGAGGAAATTAAAAGCAGATTGTGTCCAGATGAAGCCCCAAAGGGTGATATAAATTGACTCCCATCAAATAAGGCTCTCCTAGAAGAAATTAAAAAGGATCTTAAAGAAAACAAGAAAAAAATGGGAAAAGGAACTGAAAATTTTGCAAGAGGATTTGGAAAAGGTAACAGAAATTATCTGGAGAAAATTCATTACAAAATAGACTTAGTGAAATGGAAAAAAGCATATAACTCATTAAAAATAGATTTGACAAAATGGAAAAAGAAAACAACTCCCAGAAAAACAGAATTTGTGAAATAAAAAAGGAAAATAACTCCTTAAAAATAGAGTTCATGAAATGGAAAAAAAATCCATACAACAAAACAACTCATTTAAAAATTCAATTTGACAAATAAAAAAGCAGTAAAAACAAGTAAATGGAGAAAATAATTCACTAAAAATCAAAAGTGAACAAATGGAAATGAATGACTCAATGAGACAGCAAGAATAAATCAAGCAAAATCAAAAAAAAAAAAAAAGAAAGAAACAAAGAAAAAAATAGAAAAAAAAAGTAAAATACCTACTTGGGAAAACAACTGACCTGGAAAATAGATCTAGGAGAGACAATTTAAGGATTATTGGACTTCCTGAAAACCATGATGACAAAAAAAAGCCTAAACACTATTTTTTAGGAAATCATCAAAGAGAACTGCCCGGATGTCATAGAATCAGAAGGTTAAAATAGCCATTGAAAGAATTTACCAAACACCTCCTAAAAGAGACCCCAAAATTAAATCTCCAAGGAATATTGTGGCTAAATTTCAGAACTATCAGACCAAGGAAAAAATATTACAAATAGCCAGAAAAAACAAAATAAAACAAAACCAAAAACAAAAACAATACCGAGGAGTCACAATAAAGATTACTTAGCACCTAACAGCTTCCACCTTAAAAGTATTGAAGGTCCTGGAATCTGATATTCTGAAAGGCAAAGGAACTTGGAAGGCAGCCAAGAATAAACTACCCCACTTAACTGAGCATTTTCTTCCAGGGAAGAAAACAGGCATTCAATGAAACTGTTAAATTCCATTTATTTCTGATAAAAAGACCAGAGCTAAACAAAAATGTTGACCTCCAAATATAGAATTCAAGAGAAGCATAAAAAGGTAAAAAGAAAAGAACTCTTTAGAATATTTCTGTTATGGGTATGCATAGAGAGTGCATGTATAATTTAACTTTATTGTTATAATACAAAAGTGAAACTAGAGGTGGAAAGAGGATTGTACCAGAAAAAAAGGGGAAATGGAGGTAAAATGAGGGAAATTACAAATCAGGCAGAGGCAAAGGAAACCTATTATAATTAAGAGAAAAAAGGGAGGGGGGATGAACATTGTGTGAATCTTGCTTCATCAGATTTGGCTCAAAGAGAAAATATTAGACATGTTTGGTTTCACAGAAAAACTCTCTCCACCTTATAGAAAAGTGGGAGCAGAAGGGGGAAAAGGAAAAGGGGTAAGCTAAATAGAAGGGAAAATATGTCTGTAGTCTATTCATATTCACAATACATTTTATGTTACCTTTTGGGTGATTCTGAATTTGGATTCTTTGGAGACATTGTTTTTCATGATTTGTAGACATATTTTCATCAGGAGAATTTGTTGATAAAAAAGAAACATTCTTTCCCTTTCCTTCTTAATTCTTTTTGCCCTTTTCTCTTTTCTCTTCCTTTTTATCCTTTGTTTTTTCCTTTCTCTTTCTCACCTTTTTTTCCTTTAAAGATTTTTTTCTCAAACATTTTCTCAAATATCATGTAATCTGTTTTCTTCTTCTCACTTAATTCTAGATCCTGTTCAATATCCTTATGCAATGTCAATTCAGCATGTTGATGGATCACATCAATGGGCTTCATATCCAATTGAATTAATCAATACACATTTTTTTAAGTGCTTAGTACATGTCAGGCATAGTGTTTAGTGCTGAACATAAAAAGACAAAAATAGTTCCTGCTCCCAAAGAACATATGTTTTAATGGAGAAGACATGTTCATAGATAGGTATGTACCAATATTTAAAAATTAAATACAAGATAACCTTGAAGAAGAAAGCATTCCATCTGGAGTGAAGAACCAAAAAAGAAAGAAAGAAAGAAACAAACAAACAAACAAAAAATGGCCTATTTCAGTAGATTACATTCGAGCTGAAGCTTGAAAGAAGGTAAGGCTTTTAAGAGACAAAAGTGAGGGAGGGCAACCTTGCAAGCATAGAAGTCAGCTACTGCAAAGGCACAATGAGGAGTATGAGCTATGTTGTAGAGTACATGGAGAGTAATGATGTACAACAAAATTGGGAAGGTCATAAGGGGATTATTTTGAAGAGATTTAAATACCAGAGAAATTCGTATTTGATCCTAGAGGTGGAATATGGAAAAAATAAAATTTTTGAGTAGGAGTGGGGTGGGATGATCAAATCAGTCCTTTAGCAATTTAATCTAGTGATTGTGTGAAGATGCTATTGAACTGGAGAAAGATTCAAGGCAGTTGGACCAAATTGGAGACTATTGTGGAAGTCTAGGAAAAGGATGATTAGGTTCTGAATTAGGAGAAAAAGGTTTATGTGAGAAATGGTATGAATATAGGAAACTAATAAATCTACTAAATGAGAATTATCTATCTTTCCTCCCATTTGGATTGGATTGGCAGACCAGACTTCTAGTTGTGTATCTCATTGTCAATTTCTTATTATATAAAATAATAGTGGAATCTGTTTAATACCACTTACAAACAAAAAATACCGGAGTACCTCATTATATAAAGAGAATCTTTTTTTTTTTTCATTTGTAAACTCAAGAAAATATTTTCTCTGGCAGTGATGAATTGACCATATTTCTCTCTGTTTTATGTCTCAAATGATGTTGATAGTTAATCTTGATTATAGTTATCAAATGATCATGTATCATGTTCTTAATCAAGTAATTATTTTTAAAAAGGCATTTTCTAAGTGCTGAAGATACAAACAAAAGCAAACAAAGTTACTTTTGGATAAGACAGTAGAACCGTGGAGGGGCTAGGTTTAGGAAAAATGAGGTAGCTTCTCACCTTTCAGAAGTCTGGGGGCCCCGGAAGTAGAAGTTTGACTTCTAGGTTATTTGGAAAGACTGGAGCATGGACATCAGGGCTAGGGAAGGTTAAGAAATTTATAGGAGATTTTTTTGTCTGAGAAAAGATATTCCTTATATTCAGGTAAAAGGATTTTTGAATAGTCTTTGAAATCTTTTATCTCTTTACTAAAACATTTTTTTTCTATGTATTTTTGATATTTGCTCCTTTCTACTCAAAATACTGAATGTAAGTGTGTATGTTAATTTGGTTTGGAGATAGTTTTCATGTTTCCACACAATTTCTTTTTAAGGGGCCTTATTTTACAAACTGTAATTAATACAGTGATTTTTGCTTATGTTTTTCATTAATACCTTAGGATAACATTACTATTTGTCTCATGAAATAAAAATTGTTGCATTTGGGTACCTGATGAAATTAATAATTTATTTATCTCTTCAATTAGATGTCAATACTTACCCAATTAATTTCTTGTAGTTGTATATTATGTTAATCCATAGTTCCTTGGATATGTTTTTCACACTTAGATACCAAAAATAAAATTAATTTTTATAAGAATAATTTTCTTTTCAAAGTCAAATTTTAATATTTTACAGTTCATTGCAAAAGATTAAGTTATTTTATATGCTTCCTTTATGTCTTTTTTAATATAAAAAAAGAAAGGTAGAAAGCCAGGTTATTAGTCAGGAAACTAAGATTCTGTAACTAGGGGTATTTATTCCAAGTCAGTCAAAAAGTGAAGCCTTTTCTTCCCTACAACATAGAGATGTCATCTTTAATGAATCTTTATACAAACATGTGGATGGATGTAGTATATGTGAGTCACTAATATTCCTTGTAGATTAAACATTTATACATGTAACATTGTTTCTTATCATGTATTGGTTTTATACATATACACTGATGCCTCATTGTGGTGTGGAGGTAAATCTAAGACTTTGTCTATAAAATATTATAATCTATTTAGTTGAACAAGAATATGAAATGGTTTTTTTGTATTGGACTGTTTCTGTCATCTGAGGACTAACCTAGAAAAATTTAAAAAGATTCACTCTATAAAGGCTGGCTACAAGGTAATGATTATGTATTTATTTGTTTTGGCAATAGCAAATTGTACATATTATCTCCTAGGACTCAGACTTATTGTAATCTGTGTCAATGGAGAGAGTATTCACATTAAAGAAACAAGAAATCCTCTAAAAAATTAATGTGTATAACAGAACATTTTGGATGAATGAAGCAAGAAAAAATCAATGTCGCTAAAAATAAGTATCACTAAAAAACTCACTTAAATTAGCAACAATGGGTCCAAGGGACCCTGAAACACAGTTTTTTAAGAGGCAACTTGCAGAAGACACACAAATCAGGGGTGGATAATAAGGTTTTAATTTGTAAAATTTGTAAAAAAAATTGTAAAAATAAAAAAATAAGATTTTTAAATTGTACATTCCCTTAGAATCACTCTCTTAACTTTTATTGTCCTATAAATTTTGGAATTTTGAACTGAAGCCTCTATTGCTTTGTCTTAATTATTCTTTAGCATACACATCTTTATCTCTATTTTTATAGATATGTGCATATACAATTATTAATACATATGTATATATTTACATTTACCTATCTACATATGTGTATATGTTTAGTGGTTGTTCCATTGTTTACATCACATCCAATTCTTTGTTACCTCATTTGAGGTTTTCTCAGCAAAGATAGTTTGTCAGAGATTTATCATTTCCTTCTCCAGCTCATTTTCTTTTCCTTCTCCAGCTCATTTACAGATGAGGAAACTGAGAGACAGGATTAAGTGATTTTCTAGGATCACACATAGCTAGTAAGTGTCTGGGGTCATTTGAACTTAGACCTTCTTGCCTCCAGGCTCAGCACTCTACTGTGCCAACTAGCTGGCCATACATAACACTCACACATACATAATACATATACACAAACAATAAAATGACATATCCTTATTAAGAGCCTCCTTCTGTAGAAAACTGTGTTAAATGCTAGGGAAAATGCTAAATTATGTATGAATGTGGGATTTATGAAAATAGAAGTCTAAAATTAATAGATACACATATATAGATCATTAATTGAATATAGTATATTTTCTGACTATTATTTTCCATATTACTCACATATATATATATATATATATGTATATATATATATACATATATACCTATATTTATATTCACATTTACATACTCAGATACCCCAAATGCCATACCTATCTCACAGGAGAGTCATGAGGATTAAATGAAATAATTTATATATAAGTTTATAAACTTTATGATACTGTACTTAAATTAGCATAATTATTATTAGAATCATTCAGCAGTGAAATTCTGATTTGGTAAGTTAGTGAAATTATGTGTGTGTATTTATATTAATATCCAAACAACACTGGGAATAATTTTTAAAAATAAATATATATTGATTTTGGGGAGTTGGTTTTACAAAGACTAAATTTCCCTTGTATCTCTTTCCCTTGTCTTTGTTTCTTAATAGCAAATCTTGTCCTGACTAGCTGAATATTTTCATTGTTCTATAATTTATGGATTTTTATAACCATAATAGTTTTCTAGCCAGTAGCAAAAATTTGCTATTATTTTTGTCTCGCCATCTTTAGTGGTAAATAGAATACTAGAATAAACTTTACCTTGCTGACCACTACCAACTGCTCTGTTTAGTGGCTATAAGCAGGTCTTCAGGATTTGTCCCAATCTATAAAATAAATATGAAAAGAGATCTATTTCAAAAGAATTTTGTATTTAGTAAGCACTTTGATAACAATGTACTTTGAAAGTACAATGGAACACAATGTTTACTCTTTCAAATATTAGATATTATTCTTTTTTATCATTTATCTATAGATTTACCATCTCTAAAAATGCTTATTATAAGGGAAGTGACATACACACCTGTGAATAGGTCTCTTTCTGTAGTCTAAAGAATTTTACAGTAAGATAGCAAGTAAAAAAATCACAGTGAATCACAGAAAATAATATGAGCTTTTAAGATTCAGTTGTTAAATGATAGGAAAAGAAATCTTTCAGTGATCACGAGTGATGTCAGAATGATATTTCTGTGAACAGGGAGCACAGCAGGATTTACTTACAGGTTGTCAGGGGCAAGGGATGGCGGTGGGGGGGGGGGGGTTGAAGCTATTCCCTGTGGTATTCATTCATTTCTTGAGTACCATTACAATTATTTGCTCCAGCCAACATGTTCTGAAATGCATACAAAAAAGCATATAAGTATTGGAATTTTCAATGAAATTCTCATTCCTAATTAACTATAAATCAGTAAAGCTGGGTAGCCTGAGGTGGGTTAAAATGAGAACTTTGTACATGAAAGGCTACTTGTGCCCCTAAATCTAAGAATTTCCTACTTACCAACCTCCAGATTCACTGCATGCAACTTCCCTGACTTCAATTATCCTAACGGAGACATGGGTAAGTTAACCATACCAAATAAGAGTCTAGGCCAGCAAAGAAGTCATTTTCTGCTCATATAGTAAAAGCCATAGATCCCAATAGGGGTTGACTTCTTAACCAAATACTTGAGAATGTGGGTCAGAACTGTGTCTTCTAACTTCCTCTCTACATGACTGGGACACTTGTAGCTTTGTCATTTTGTCCAAATTCAACATATATTTATAATTAATCCCTACTATATGATTAAAGAACTCAAGAGATATAGCATATATTGATATTCTTTTATATTCTTAAAAATTAGTGGAGGGAAAAAAAGGATACAAAATAAAAGAAGCATTAATTATGTAGAAAAGTAAAAAAAATATTGGCTATGAATCTCAAGAAAGAAAAGATTTATTCCAGTTTGGGAAACTGGGTCTTCCATTCTAGAGACAATGATATCTGATCTACGTTGAAGAATACAGAATTTCAGCAGTTTTAAGTAGAGGCCAAAAACATTCAAGGGAGTAACTATATAAGCAAACACAGAGAAGAAACTGTGGAATGCATTTAAGGAATGGTTTGTGGACGTGTGGCTATGGGAATAGGAATAATGTGAAATATAACTGGAAAGGAAGGTGACATGAAAGTCAGGCCAAAAAGATTGAATTGTATTCAGTAGGCAGTAGGAAACAAAAAGAGTTTGAGCAACATTTTGAATGACTGACTGGGTTGGAAAGAGAATGGAAACAGATCATTTAGGTAGCCTGGCATTAGCCCAGGGAATACCTCATTTCCTCACCTCCTTCTAATATCTATCCTCTATGATTTTTGTTTTGTTTAGCTTTGTTTTTTTTTTGCCACATTTAGTGTGCTTATCATTATTAGTAATACACCATAGCTTGCTTATTCCCTCCATGCATCATTTTAGTTTTCACGGAGTTACTTATATTTTAACTTATCTGCGTTATAATGTTCCATAATTTGCAACTATATTGCTTGTTCCTAGAACAATATTACTGTCAAAGAAATGGTCTTTTCTAATGGTGAGCAGAGCAGAATCATTGAAAGTATGGTTTAATTTCTGAAATGTCAAAAACTAGGTGTCAATGAGAAATGCTTCATCTTAACCTCAAGGAACAACAAACAACTAAAAATGAAAGATGCTTTCAAAATAGCTTCATTAAATATTTTTCTCCTTGCTTTTGTTTTATTTCTTAGCTTTTTTCATGTATCTTTTAAAAAGTGGTAAAAACCTTAAGTCCACCTTTACCTGAATTAGAGAGTTCTATTTTCTTGTCAATCTTTTACTTAATTGTTTGTATAGACTGACATATAATTAATTACATTTATTGACATAAAATTGCAACATTTTACATATTAAAAAAATTTTAGTAATATGTCCTTTGACTATAATCACTTGTTTTTATTAAATTTTTTCCTTTTGTGATTATCTTTGGTTTATGAGTATATATAGATATGAATATTAGTAGATATATGGATATTAGTAATTGTCTTTAATTTATCCTATGCATATATGTATGTGTGTATGCACATGAGGATACATAAGATATATATATATATATATATATATATATATATATATACATGTGCACACAATAAACAAGATAATTACATGAATCTCTCTGTCTCTCTTTGTATATATTGTGAAATGCATGTATGTGTATATAAATGTGTACATGTATATATATATATACATACATACATAATACATCTTGCTGTTACATAGTTGTTTGCAGGTTGTTTCCTCCATTAAACTGTAAGTCCTTGAAAACACAGAATGTTTTTGTCTTTATTTGTATACCTAGAACTAGAACTAGAACTAAACACAATACCTAGTACCTTGCAAATACTTAATAGATTTTTTTCTTGATTTGATACAACCAAATTTATTAAAATTTATTTAAAAAGAATCATTATTTTAGCAAAATGGTAAATCACAAGAAAGATGGCTAAAGCTATATGACAGCCTCAAATGTTTGAGATTAACATTAATTATTTGGATAATTTCAAATGTTTTTTAGATTGGTGCTAGTACAAGGAATAAACTAAGAGACTACACATTATACTGAGAGGAGTCAGAAACCACAAACTAATGCCAATGGTTCACTTAGGTGCTTCAAATATCTTAGCATCTAAATTTAAAAGAAAAAAAATTATTTGAATTACAAGAAGACATAGTGACACCCTAGTTACTAGAAAGAGATTTCAATGTCTCAGAGCTATATATGACCACTCATAAATAATCAAACCCATCTATGAGAACAAGATTTGCAGTTGATCTGTTCACAGAGGGATTGATAGATAAAGCTTTCCATTCACAAGTAGCAGCAGTCAAATCTCAAATAAGGTAGAGTGGAGCTATATATTAAGACTGCACATTGGAAGCTAGGTGAAAAATATGCCTCATTTCCACATCCTCAAATCATATCTTATAACAATTTAGATCTTTGGGCCAGATGATGTCTCTTTATGTTTTTCTGTTTTCTATTATTCAACCTCCATATAGAAGTTTGAGGAAGCTCTTATTATCTCCATCACTCTGTTTATAGTATATCTCAGGAGTTAAATATAACCTTTGACTATAATTTAGTTCTGCAAAATTGTATAGTGAAATGTCTTTTCTTTAGAGTAAAAAGCTTTCTTGTATCTGATAAAAACCAGACACATGAGTACACTGTACATTTGCCTTCTGTAGTAGTTCATTAGTGAGAGGAGGCTGACCATTTTAAAGGATCTGCATTAAAACCCTCTTTTTTGCATTGACTTGACTGTAGAATTTAAATGAAAATTTTATATACAGCAGACAAGAAATGGAGAGCTCTGTTATTCTTCACTTTTCTGACATCTCTAATTAGAACAATAATATTCTGTTTCTCTGATGTTCTCTCGTAATGTACTGAAGCTAGTTTCTGGTCATTCAGCTACTGTGCTCTATTATTTACATGAGTCCAGATACTGCCTTCTTTCTGGCTCTGTTCCTCCTCTTATTGTCTCTATTGTTTAGTCTGTTGTACTTCTGTTAATGCATAAGAATACATTGTTTTTACTCTTTAGTTTGATGGATGGCGACAATCAAGGTGTCACTCAATGCTCAATGAAAATGGAATTTGGACCTCAGAATGAATTTGGGAGGTATTTATGGAGCACTCTCTCTGACTCTAGATGCAATTATATCTATTTTAAAGGAAACGCTATTGTCCCTTTCTTGTCACCTCGTTAATCAGAACTAAGTCTTTGTCTCTGAAATCACTCTCAGTTGATTTTTTTTTTCCTGCACTTTGGATACTGTATTTGGTAAATGATTATTTTCTTAGTATTTACTTATTTGAAATTATTTCATATTTACTTTATGTATTTCTTTTTAATTTCCTCATTGGAAATTCCTATACCAATGAAATTACAAGATCACAGGTCCAGATGTTAAAAATAGATGATACAGAAATTGATAGCTAGATAAGAGGCTGAGACAAGTACACACACAGACATGTGTGTGTGTGTGTGTATATATATATATATATATATATATATATATATATATATATATATTTATCCTGTTCCCCTTCACACATATATACACACTCACAGACACAAATACACACACAAACACATACATATATGGAGAGACAGAGACAGATAATAATATGTAATTTTCCTCCAGAAAAACCCTGTCCTTGGGGACAGGGTTTGTTTTGTTTTGCCTTTGTTTCCTCAAAACTTGGTATAGTGCCTTGAATGATAAATACATGTTTATTTGGTTGAATTATTGGTATACCTTATATTATATAAGTGCTAACTTTTTATCTAAATAATTATTAATCTTTAAAATACCAGTGCTAAATGTTAATTGTTTTGTATTTTTTTTTAGTAAAATTATCATTTGAAAAAAATGTTTCTTTTAAAAAAACTTCTTAGTTTAAATATTACAGGTCTTTTCTTTAACATACAACAATTTTAATTGAGCTTGAATTATTTACCTTTCATTCTAAGAGTAGATTAGAAGATTCTGCTTAGTTCTACTACTACTTCTTCCTGACTTGTAAGGCATATTTGTTCAACTAAAATGAAGGTATCAAGCAAAAACCTAACCATATTCTTGATCCTAAAACTAGATTTTCTCTATCACTTCATTTTGTCTTTAATCCAAACCAAGTAAATTGCAATGATCATGTGATACATCAGGAGAATCCTCCTGAGGATAAATTTTTCTCTCACTATTACAACTCACAGTGATATTCCCCCCTTCTAGATTCACATCTCTTTATTTTTAACAGGTTCCTCATTTGGAACTCAAATAGTTATTTGAAATTGATATCAACTTCCTTATTTCTGCTTATGGTGCATCATTCAGACATCCAAGCTTGAAATCTTAGTCATCTTTGATTTTTTTTTTCTTTCTCCATAACTACCATACATACCATACATACAAATAACCTTCCCTAATTTCTTTATCTAAAATTGGTCCCTTCCTCATTGAATAAAAATAATGATAGTAGAAATTTATATAACACTTCAAAGTTTGAGAAGTATTATACATATTCCCTGGATAAAGTTGGTCCTTTCCTCTTAGAAAAATAATAATAGACATTTATAAAGCACTTCAAAATTTCAGAGGCATTTTATACATATTACCCAATTTAAATTTCACAACAACTCTATGAAGTTAAGTGCTATATTAACTCTTTTTTATAGATGATGAAACTGAATCTTAGGGAAGTTAAGTGATTTGTTCAAAGTCACAGAGTTAGCAAGCATCCGAGGCAAGATGTTGGCTCTAAACTCTTCCTAAACTCCAAATCTAGTGCAATATTTGTGGAAGGTCTTTTATTTTGGTCTCCTGATTTTAAGGTAAATTTTATTTCTACTATTCCTGATGCCATATCCTCCTCTAAGGAGTCATCATGTCATAGAGGTGATTCTAGATACTTAGAGGCCACATCACATTGGTCTTACTTAACTGGTAAATCTTTAACTATGAGCCTGGAGCCAGCCCTTGTTGCCAGTTTTTGAGGACCTGCATAGTGAAGTATAAAAAATGCTTATGATTGAATTGACCATGGTGTAACAAATCTGGGAGCATTACAAGTTCACAAAGACTATCTATTAGGTCCACATTAATGAAACTACATTTGTTTAAATTCTGAATAGATACATGTCTTATTCTCTCTTCACTTTGCCTCATTCATAATTAGAACGCATGTTACTTAAGAGTAAAAACCCTGTCATTTTCTCCCCTTATATCATCCAAATGTAGAACAATGTTTTGCATGAGACATTTAATAGTTGCTTGTTGAATTTAACAAATTCAATAAAGATTACCTTATAACAACTCTTGTATTATATTCATATGATATCAAATAGTTATCACATCTGCATGTTTTAATGTTGCTTTTTTAAAGATCAGGGACAGAGTCTTCTCTGTATTTCCCTGTAGTTGTTAGAAAAACATTGTGTATGTAAGTCATTTAACAAATAAGAAATGCAATAAAATCTTGCCAACTTTGATCAGAAAGCCATATATATGAAAAACAGGAGAAAAGAGTGGATTGAATCATTTTACTTTAGTGAAAATATAGATTTTAGAATCTTTGAAATGGAATGCAGTTATTTTCAAATAATATTACTCATAGGAGCAAGACTAAGCCCTCCCAACCCCCCCCCAAAAAAAATAGAAATGCCAGAGAAATTCCTAAATACTTTAAGAAACAGAAAAGAATCATTTCTAATTAAATGCACATACATGCCTTGATTGCACATTTTGCTGCTAAAGTAGTAATTGAAAAGAATTTTTTGGCCTTTGTTCTTAATGTATAAATGTTTGCCTTATTCTATTAATTAGTTTGGCAAATTAAATTTTGGTCTGTCTTTGAACAATTCAAGCTAGTGGAATTGTAATTAATTTAGTTTTATTGTTTGCTGATGTAAAACAGTGTCCCAAAGCTACTCTTGAGTTTTGAATTGGTTTTATTTGTATACAAAATAGTTTTCAATGTTATTAGGCAAGTGACAGAGACTATGACTTTGCTCTCGGCCTCATTTGTTCCTTTGCCTTTTCTCTTTTTACTCTTCTACCTTGGGAGAATGGAAGATATTTTGTGTTTGAAAACTTAGGAAATCCAAATCCCAGAGCCACTTTGTTCTTATTAGACAAGTAACCATTACCTGACTAGCTTGAGAGATTGAAAATTGGAAATGCTTGGGATGCTCACAATATACTAATATTTGATCCTTGAAATAGATCCCTAGAAGAGAAATCTAAATAAAAGAATAAGGATAAGAACATTAACTAACTAGAAGGACTATATTCTTTATTCTAAAGAGCTAGGTATCTGGGGTTGATAAACTGCTGCTGGAGAGCTTGAATTCACTATCCAGAATACTGAGGGGGAAAACTCCAGTAAAACAATGTCCATCAGATTAATGTCTGATGAAGTTATGTCTAGAACACACTGTACCAGAGTAGAATCTGAAGAAATTATGAAACCTGTCTAGTAGATGGTATAATACTAGTAGGAAGTAAGCATGATGGGAGCAGTATAATAGCATCACTATAAGACTTTAGTGGTTCTGCAGAATTAAGAGTCATGTTTTGGACTAGATGTGTGTGTTCTAACAAAATATATTACCTATGGTTGGGCCTTTTCACATGTATTCCCTATAAATGTTGATTCTTCCCTCACTGATACTGTGTGCATTTCTGGAAGAGTATGCCTCAATTTTAGGGGGGGAACTAATAGTAGGAAATTTTTCTGCAGTGATATACGTAAAATGTCTTAGTTTTTAACTAATTGTGTCTTCTGTCTGTCTACTGAATGTAAATATATGAATAGGGGATCATAAGGTATACTTCTGTGTAAACACCTATAGTACCTTGAACCTGAAATAAGCATCACCTATGATCTCTACAACACATTGAAAGAGTAATATAAATATTATATTTATTTAGAAAGAATAAGCTGAAAAGTTAACTTTTTTAGATAATGTGAAATAGTTATTGTTGAGACAGAACCAAACCTTCATTCTAAGAAGAGGAAGAGCTTACAAAAAATTAAACTCAAGTTTCAAATATGGAGCTCAGGGAAAGCATAGCAAATAGCTTCTTTTATCCAGTTAAAAACAGCTCTTGAGAGCTGAGCAAAGGAAATCTGGCTATACTCTTTCTGCCCCTTTCTCTAATTTTGTACTTGGTCATGAAGGAAGATCTTAGAGGGGGAAAAAAAGGAAAGGATTAAAAAGCTCCCTTCCTGATCATCTTGGGGAACTACTTTGTTATTATTTAGTCATATCCTACAATTTAACTCTGTCAATGAGCACTAGACTTGCCAGAAGGCATTATCATCTCACTGCAGTTGAAGAGAAATTTAATAATTATTATTGTATATAACTTTATTATTAATACTCCTACCACTACTGCTATTGCTGCTACTACTACTACTACTACTATAACTACTACTCCTATTCTACTACTACTCTACTATTATTACTATTACTAGCTAGCTAATAAGCATTTATAGTGTTTTAAGTTTTACAAGCTTTTTGTTTAAGACAAAACTAAGGATTCTAAGATGTTGTCATGGTATTTGATCTCATAGTATTTTTCAAAATAAGCATTGGGATAAATTTCCAAAGGGCCTTAGAAATAGAGTTCTCCAGAGAATTGTAAAGATGTTATTATATTTGGCACAACCCTATGAAACAGAATAACTTCTGGAAATCTTTTTCATCATACAATTCTGTAGTTGAGATCCCAGCTAAGATGGTATAAAGTAGAACTTAGAATTGAAAAAAGCATAGATATATAGATAGATAGATACATATATATATGTATATAAAACATATATATGCATGTGTATATATATAAATATATGCTATCCATATGCATGAGTAATATGCATGTATGTGTATACATGTAGGAAATGTTTACATGATATACAATTGTACATCATAATGAAATATATGTTGGTATATATTATACTTATGTGCATTATACATTATTATATTACAGATAAAAGCATGTTTTATATACTATATAATATATTTGTATATATCAACTTATATCATAGGTAGAAAAATCTAGTCTTTAATCTTACTATTCAATGTATTTTAACTGATCTAAATGCTATGACTCCTCTGTTGCATATTCTAAAACAAATGGCTCAGCATAGCAATGATATCAAGATATTGTAATCTCTCTATGCTCCAGACAGGGATTTTTCATTTCATAGCCCAGTGAAACTTGTTACATTGAGTCCAAGTCAGTATACATATATATATATATATATATATATATATATATATATATGACGTAATTAAAGAGAAAAGCCAATTACAATTCTATTTGTAATCTTTCAATCACACTATACATGATTCTTTTATTGCAGTAAGTGTTACTAAGTATTACTTCTATAGGCATTTTCAATATGGAAATCTTAAATATAAGATCAGTTTCATCTATCGGGGATCAGTGACTGTGGAGCTCCTTGGAAGTAGGATGATGAATCAAATGACCCCTCAAAGGTCCCTCTCAATCCTAAGATTCTATGATAATTTTCATTACACTAATGTATATGAAGACTAAATTCAGGGAGGGGAAAGGTAATACTCAACTCATTTGTATTCAGTGTCAGTGCTTCAGTGAAACTGGTGGAAGGAATCTGAATACATGCCTGCTTTGGGGTGAAAATAGTATCCATTAATTTTCCAGTTTTAATTACTATCTTAGGAATGGATGTATTATACACTTCATCTGTAAAAACTGTGGTTGTAATATTTTTTGTTCTGTTTTATTTGTAACATTGGTATTAATTTTATTTTGCAATGAAATATACTTTTCTGCCAGACCAAATAGACCCCTGTCAAGTTTAAAGCACTTTGAAAGAGGAAGAATAGCAATGCAAGTGTAAAATTATTTCAGCTAAGCAGGAAAAAAATTTACCCAAATGGAAATTACTTTTCCTAGGTTTCTCTACATATCTCTACATGATTAAAGCCTGTTCTTAAGTATATTTTTGATTTACTCTAATTTATATATATATTTATTTATATTATATATAGTTATATATAATTTATATATAAATGATATATTTATATTAAGTGATATAAATATATCATTTATATATAAATTGTATATATATAATTTGTCTACTTTTGAATACAATTGAGTAAACTTTATTGTGAACCTCCTATCTGTAAGTAGTTAGATGTTGAGAGAAATAGAAAAATAAGGAAAACAGATCTGCCCTTGTATAGCTTACTTTCTAGAGAGAAAGATAAAATACATGTGTATGCAAGTAACTTATAATATAAAACATAATGACAAGGCTTAAGAGAGATAGAAACGAAGTACTACAAGACTTTAAATGAGAAAGAGAAAACTTTTTGTAGGGAACTTGCAAGGCTGATTTCATAGAAGAAGGATCATTTGATCTTGAAACAATGGAAAGTTTCAAAATTCAAAGATGAAAAATGGTCATTCTATGATGGCAAAAGTAGAAAGTATAGATACAGGAAAATCAGGATGAATTTGGGGAATAGTTTGATTAGGAAAGGACCATCTAGTAGATAGCATTTACCTACATACATTTAGCAAATACAAAAAATAGAGATGAAAAGTTTTTAAAAATTAAACTGGGTGTCATCCAAGAAATACCAAATATCTGAGGATTTCACAAGATGGGATAATTTACCCCTCTCTTCCCACATTTCACACAGCTATTATGAGGTAGTATGGATACAATCTGAAGCTTATTAAACATTGTGTAGAATCGATCTATACAAACACATCCTTAAAATGCTATTTTTACTGTCTCAAAATTAATTTGCACTCAACCTGCATAAATTACATATTAAGTCCCAAATTCTAATCCTGCTTTAGACACTTATTATTTGTCATTGCATACATTATTTTCCTACCTTGAAGTAATAATGGCACTTATTTCATCAAGTGGTTTGAGAACCTAGTAAAGTACATAAAATGCTTTACAAACCTCAAAAGTACCATACAAACGCTAATATTATTTGTATTATTATTATTCTTTCTTCTTACTTCCTTGATAATAAAACTCTCAAGATTATTATGATTCAGCATCTACTACTATGTCTACTCAAAACTCTTACATCGAAAGAACTAATGATCAAATTAAAGCTATTCATAGTTTAAAAATTGTGTGTTTCTTAGACTCATCCCTACAATTCTACCACTGTTACTATAAAGGCAGATGAATTGTACAGGACAGAGGACAATTTTTTGATTTGTCTTTGTTTCATGGGTTTCTATGGCCAAAATGAATTCTTCATCAAGTGTCCAGATGCTTCGTGATTTGCCTTTTCTTCCTTAGTTATTCAGGTCCTCAAAAAAAAAAGAAAACGATGTGTTTCTTTCCCAGGGATATACTTCATACCTTTCCAGAATGGTAGAATCTTATCAGAATTTGTACTTTTCTGGGATGGAACATTTTTTAAGAACCCAGAACCATGCCACAGAGAAAATTTTTAAATAGAACTTTGAGGAATTTCTTATATTCCCTGGAGGAGAAGATAAGAGGTGGGTAAGACCAGACAGGTGATTCACTATTATAGGAAATTTCCTGTGAGGGAAATGTTTTAAATCATGTCATGCTTTACTGTATAAACACATTCTAATGCATTATTATGTAATTTATCATTTTGTTTTTAGTTCTCTCCTACCAAAAAGGGATTTGCTGGAATACTTGGGTAAATCTAAATTTGTCTTTGACTTCCATTTCTTATTAGTGATTATTTTATCACTTTTCTTACACAATAATGATTTGATATAATGATATTTGGACCTACTTACTGAATGTAAAATTCTCTTTGTGAAACCAAATCACTCATAGTAAGGCAGATGTAAATTAAAATAGCAAGTTCATTTTGAACTTGTGCTTATTTTCATGTAGTCATTTGTAATTTTAATTCTTGTTCAGAAAATCATATTAGAAAGGAAATAGATGCCCATCAATTGGAGAGTGGCTAAATAAATTATGGTATATGAAAAGAATGAAATAAAATTGTTCTAGAAGAATTATTAACTAACTGATTTTAGAAAGACATGGAAAGATTTACATGAATTGATGCTGAGCAAAACAAGTAGAACCAGGAATACAACATATTCCTGTACCATCAAAATTGTTATGAGAAATTTGGTTCTTCTCAGCAGTTCAATGATACAAGACAACCTCAATAAACTTTGAAAAGAGAACACCATCTGCATGTAGAAAGAGAACTATGGAGAATGAATGTAAATCAGCACTGTGTTCATTTTTTCCTCTTTTTTTCTTCTGTTTTTTTTTCTCTCTCTCATGGTGTCTCCCTTCTGATTTTTCTCTTCCAACATGATTCATAAAAAATGTCTGTTTTTTTTTAAATTAATGTACACATGTAACCAGAAAAATAAAGAAAACATTTTTACAAATTATGCTAGTTAATAAACAATAAAATAAAACTTTGTGAATTAATTATAGCATGACTAGATGACAATCCCAGTGACACTGAATCTCCAATTGACTAAGACCAAATAATTCCCTTCTCATTTGACTGTTTTGTATTTTCTTATTGGTGTTTAAAGAATGTTTTGCTTTTGTTGTTGCTGCAAGGAGAATCTTGGAGTCCTTCAAAGTGATGCACAATTTCACATAGGCAATCTAACCCTCTCTCTTCTTTTTTTTTTTTTTTTTAATTTAATAGCCTTTTATTTACATGATATATGCATGGGTAACTTTACAGCATTAACAATTGCCAAACCTCTTGTTCCAATTTTTCACCTCTTACTCCCCACTTCCTCCCCCAGATGGCAGGATGACCAGTAGATGTTAAATATATTAAAATATAAATTAGATACACAATAAGTATACATAACCAAACTGTTATTTTGCTGTCCAAAAGAATCAGACTCTGAAATATTGTACAATTAGCTTGTGAAGGAAATCAAAAATGCAGGTGTGCATAAATATAGGGATTGGGAATTCAATGTAATGGTTTTTAGTCATCTCCCAGAGTTCTTTTTCTGGGCATAGCTGGTTCAGTTCATTACTGCTCCATTGGAAATGATTTGGTTGATCTCGTTGCTGAGGATGGCCAGGTCCATCAGAACTGGTCATCATATAGTATTGTTGTTGAAGTATATAATGATCTCCTGGTCCTGCTCATTTCACTCAGCATCAGTTCGTGTAAGTCTCTCCAGGCCTTTCTGAAATCATCCTGTTGGTCATTTCTTACAGAACAGTAATATTCCATAATTATTCATATACCACAATTTATTCAGCCATTCTCCAACTGATGGACATCCATTCAGTTTCCAGTTTTTAGCCACTACAAAAAGGGCTGCCACAAACATTCGTGCACATACAGGTCCCTTTCCCTTCTTTATAATCTCTTTGGGATATAATCCCAGTAGTAACACTGCTGGATCAAAGGGTATGCACAGTTTGATAACTTTTTGAGCATAGTTCCAAACTACTCTCCAAAATGGTTGGATTCGTTCACAACTCCACCAACAATGCATCAATGTCCCAGTTTTCCCGCATCCCCTCCAACAATCATCATTATTTTTTCCTGTCATCTTAGCCAATCTGACAGGTGTGTAGTGGTATCTTAGAGTTGTCTTAATTTGCATTTCTCTGATTAATAATGACTTGGAGCATCTTTTCATATGACTAGAAATAGTTTCAATTTCTTCATCTGAGAATTGTCTGTTCATATCCTTTGACCATTTTTCAATTGGAGAATGGCTTGATTTTTTATAAATTAGAGTTAATTCTCTATATATTTTGGAAATGAGGCCTTTATCAGAACCTTTGACTGTAAAAATATTTTCCCAGTTTATTGCTTCCTTCTAATCTTGTCTGCATTAGTTTTGTTTGTACAAAAACTTTTCAGTTTGGTATAATCGAAATTTTCTATTTTGTGATCAGTAATGATCTCTAGTTCTGCTTTGGTCGTAAAGACCTTCCCCTTCCACAGGTCTGAGAGGTAAACTATCCTGTGTTCCTCTAATTTATTTATAATCTCATTCTTTATGCCTAGGTTATGAACCCATTTTGACCTTATCTTGGTGTACGGTGTTAAGTATGGATCAATGCCTAGTTTCTGCCATATTAGTTTCCAATTTTCCCAGCAATTTTTATCAAACAGTAAGTTCTTATCCCAAAAGCTGGGATCTTTGGGTTTGTCAAAGACTAGGTTGCTATATTTGTTGACTGTTTTATCCCTTGAACCTAATCTATTCCACTGATCAACTAATCTATTCCTTAGCCAATACCAAATAGTTTTGGTAACTGCTGCTCTATAATATAATTTTAGATCTGGTACAGCTAAGCCACCTTCATTTGATTTTTTTTCATTAATTCCCTTGAAATTCTTGACCTTTTGTTTTCCATATGAACTTTGTTGTTATTTTTCTAGGTCATTAAAATAGTTTTTGGGACTCTGATTGGTATAGCGCTAAATAAATAGATTAGTTTAGGTAATATTGTCATCTTTATTATATTTGCTCGCCCTATCCAAGAGCATTTAATATTTTCCAATTGGTTAGATCAGACTTAATTTGTGTGAAAAGTGGTCTGTAATTTTGCTCATAAAGTTTCTGATTTTCCCTTGGCAGATAGATTCCTAAATATTTTATATTATCAGTAGTTACTTTAAATGGAATTTCTCTTTGTAACTCTGACTGTTGGATTTTGTTAGTGATATATAAGAATGCTGATGACTTATGTGGGTTTATTTTATAACCAGCAACTTTGCTAAAGTTGTGGATTATTTCTAATAACTTTTAGTAGAATCTCTGGGGTTCTCTAAGTATGCCATCATGTCATCGGCAAAGAGTGATAATTTGGTTTCCTCATTGCCTATTCTTATTCCTTTAATCTCTTTCTCAGCTCTTATTGCTAAAGCTAGCATTTCTAATACAATATTAAATAGTAATGGTGATAGTGGGCAACCTTGTTTCGCTCCAGATCTTATTGGGAATGGTTGCAGTTTGTCTCCATTACATATGATGCTTACTGATGGTTTTAAATAGATGCTGCTGATTATTTTAAGGAAAAGTCCATTTATTCTTATACTCTCAAGTGTTTTTAATAGGAATGGATGTTGGATTTTATCAAATGCTTTTTCTGCATCTATTGAGATGATCATATGGTTTTTGTTAATTTGGTTATTAACATGGCCAATTATATTGATAGTTTTCCTAATATTGAACCAGCCCTGCATTCCTGGTATAAATCCTACTTGATCATAGTGTATTATCTTGGAGATGATTTTCTGTAGTCTTTTTGCTAATATCTTATTTAAGATTTTAGCATCAATATTCATTAGGGAGATTGGTCTATAATTTTCTTTCTCTGTTTTCAGCCTACCTGGTTTAGGTATCAGTACCATGTCTGTGTCATAGAAGGAATTTGGTGGACTCCTTCATTCCCTATTTTATCAAATAATTTATATAGCATTAGGGCCAATTGTTCTTTAAATGTTTGGTAAAATTCACATGTAAATCCATCTGGTCCTGGGGATTTTTTCTTAGGGAGTTGTTTAATTGCCTGTTCTATTTCTTTTTCTGAAATGGGACTATTCAAGCAATTAACTTCCTCCTCTGTTAGTCTGGGAAGTCTATATTTTTGGAGGTAGTCATCCATTTCACTTAGGTTATCAAATTTATTGGCATAAAGTTGAGCAAAATAACTCCTTATTATTTCTCTAATTTCCTCTTCCTTGGTGGAAAGTTCTCCCTTTTCATTTTTAAGACTACTAATTTCATTTTCCTCCCTCCTTTTTCTAATCAGATTTACCAAAGGCTTATCTATTTTATTGGCTTTTTCATAGAACCAACTCTTAGTTTTATTAATTAGTTCAATAGTTTTTTTACTTTCAATATTTTTAATTTCTCCTTTTAATTTTAGAATTTCCAATTTAGTATTTGATTGAGGGTTTTTAATTTGGTCTTTTTTTAGTTTTTTTAGTTGCAAGCCCAATTCATTACTCTTTTCTTTCTCTGTTTTATTCAAGTAAGCCTCTAAGGATATAAAATTCCCTCTTATTACCGCTTTGGCTGCATCCCACAAATTTTGGTATGATGTCTCATCATTGTCATTATCTTGAGTGAAATTATTAATTGTATCTATAATTTGCTGCTTCACCCAATCATTCTTTAAGATGAGATTGTTTAGTTTCCAATTACTTTTTGGTCTATTTCCCCCTAACTTTTTGTTGAATGTAGTTTTTATTGCATCATGATCTGAAAAGAAAGCATTTACTATTTCTGCTTTCTTGCATTTAATTTTGAGGTCTTTATGTCCTAATATATGGTCAATTTTTGAATAGGTTCCATGAACTGCTGAGAAGAAAGTATATTCCTTTCTATCTCCATTCAATTTTCTCCAAAGATCCAATATACCTAATTTTTCTAATATTCTATTTACTTCTTAATTTCTTTCTTATTTGTTTTGTGGTTTGATTTGTCTAATTCTGAGAGTGCAAGGTTGAGATCTCCCACTATTACAGTTTTGTTGTCTATTTCTTCTTGCAACTCTCTTAACTTCTCCTTTAGGAAGTTGGATGCCATACCACTTGGTGCATATATGTTTAATATTGATATTGCTTCGTTGTTTATGCTACCCTGTAGCAGGATGTAGTTTCCTTCCTTATCTCTTTTAATTAGATCAATTATTGCTTTTGCTTGATCTGAGATAAGGATGGCTACCCCTGCTTTTTTGACTTCACCTGAAGCATAATAGATTTTGCTCCAGCCTTTTACCTTTACTCTATATATATCTCCCTGCTTTAAATGTGTTTCTTGTAAACAACATATTGTAGAGTTCTGACTTGTGATCCAGTCTGCTATCTGCCTCCTTTTTATGGGGGAGTTCATCCCATTCACATTTACGGTTAGAATTACTAAATCTGTATTTCCTGCCATCCTAATAACCCCAGATTATGCTTTACTTATTCTTGCCTCCCCAACCCTCTTTCCCCCTTTTAAACTTATGTACCCCTCTTGTATCACAATGCTTACCCTCTTCATAATCCCTCCCTCCCCCTCTTTGAGTCTTTTCCCCTTCCTTCCCTTATTACTCTTTTCTTTTCCCTTTCCTCTCCCCGTTTTAATGAGGCGAGAGAGAATTTTCTCTAAAACAAATGTCAATTATTTTTTCTTTGAGCCAACTCTGATGAGAGTAAGATTCACAAATGTTCCTCCCCTCTCTAAATTCCCTCAGATATGATAAGTTTCCTTTGCCTCTTTGTGGGATGTGGTTTCCTCTTTTATCCCTCCTTCCCACCTTATTCTGCCATCATCCCTTTTCCATATCTACTTCCCTTTTTATGTTATATCAGTACAATCAAATTATACATGTATTCTTTTTGTATATCCACAACAGAAATACAATTCTCAAGAGTTATTTTTACCTTTTCTGCATCTTTTGAGTTCTATGGTTGGAGATCAAATTTTTTGTTTAGTTCTGGTTTTTTCTTGAGAAACAAATGGAATTCATTTGTTTCATTAAATGTTCATCTTCTTCCCTGGAAGAAAATCCTCAGCTTAGCTGGGTAGTTTATTCTTGGCTGCATCCCAAGTTCTTGTGCCTTTCGGAATATCATATTCCAGGCCCTTCGTTCCTTTAATGTAGAGGCAGCCAGATCTTGGGTGATCCTTATTGTGGCACCTCGGTATTTAAATGGTTTTTTTTGGCTGCTTGTAAAATTTTTTCCTTAATCTGATAGTTCTGAAATTTGGCCACAATATTCCTTGGGGTTTTTATTTTAGGGTTTCTTTCAGAAGGTGTTCGATGAATTCTTTCAATGCCTATTTTACCTTCTGATTCTATTACATCTGGGCAGTTCTCTTTGATGATTTCTTGTAAAATAGTATCTAGGCTCTTTTTTCATCATAGTTTTCAGAAAGTCCAATAATCCTCAGATTATCTCTCCTAGATCTATTTTCCAAGTCTGTCGTTTTGCAAGTAGATAATTCATGGTTTTTCCAGTTTGTCATTTTTGTTTTGCTTGACTGATTCTTGCTGTCTCAATGAATCATTAGTTTCTATTTGTTCAGTTCTAATTTTTAAAGAATTATTTTCTTCATTAGCTTTTTTTACTTCTTTCTGTATATGTCCAATTGAGTTTTTAAATGTATTGTTTTGGTCTGTGGAATTTTTTCCATTTCACTAATTTTTTTTTTAGTGAATTATTTTCTTTTTCCAATTCACAGATCCTACTTTCTTGCGAGTTCTTTGTCTTTTCCAATTCACAAATCCTACTTTTTAGTGAATTCTTTATTTTTTCCAATTCACCAATTTTGTTTCCCTGCACTTCCTGAGGAATTTTTAACTTTTCCAATTGTATTTCAGGAAGTTGTTGCTCTCTTGTAGGGCTTCTCTTTCCTTTGCCCATTTATCTTCTAACTCTCTTTTGAGACTTTTAATGGTCTCTTCTATGACAGCATCATGTAAAGGAGGACAGTCTGATGCATTTTTGCTGTTTGAGGTCTCTTCAGGTTTGCTGACCTGCTCTTTTTCTGCATAGAAGCTCCCCATAGTTCTTTTCATCTTTTTATTCATGTTTTAAAGCCTTTAGGGTATGCCTCCTAGGCAAGGGGTTCCAGCTTCCTCTGCAGAGCAGGGAGAGATGTAAACCAATTTCCGGCTCCGAGGTATGGGAGTGCTCTGAGTGAGAGTTTTCCCTTCCCCAACAGGAAGTGGATTCAGCACTGGCGGAGCTATCGAAGTGCCCAGTTGGGCTGTGTGGGTTAGCGATTGCCCTAGGCTAGAGACTAAGTGGTGAAAGTGTCACTGCCCCAGGCCGGAGCCTCTTGTGGGACTGTGAGTATTAGCAGCTGACTGACCTCGAACTCTGCCCCAGTGTCTCTGCCTGATGCAAATCGGCCCTGGAAAAGCTCTATGGCCCCAAGCCGAGCTCCCCACTGTGCAGATTGGAGGCTAACCCGGGCTGCGTCCTCCTGCCATGCAGGATCGCAACTGCCCCAAGGAAAAGCCCAGTACTGCGGGTTGGGGCTGCGCCTTGTTCTGAGATCTGTGCTTTCACTTTCGGTTTGAGGCTCTCCTCAGAACCTAATTTCTCTCCCAGTCTGCGCTGATCTCCCCCCTGGCCCCGGAACCAACCTTTTTTTTTGGCGAGACTGCAGATTTTCTTCAGCCGGTGAGTTGTTCTACTTCTTATCTTTACGAATTGTAGCAGTCAAGACTATTTTTGAGGCTCGATATAATATTGATAAAGAGCGTAAGAGAAGACCTTAGAAAGTCACGTGTCTTCTCCGCCATCTTGGCTCTGCCCCTAACCATCTCTCTTCCTCAAATTCAGCTTTGAATCCAGTTTTTTGTTTATTGAGTATTTTTAAAAAGCACTTCTTCAATAAAATAAAACACTCATATCCTTTATGCTATTTGTATTAAGAAATAGCTCTTGATTTTATATATTTATGTTAATTCCCTATGTATCAAGGATGCTAGAATTTTACCACATAATTAAGTGTATAATTATCTTACATTTGAGGGTTTTTTTTTTGAGGTTTCTAGTTCTATTCCTCCAAATGAATTTTTATTATTTTGTATATTTTTAAAAAACATTCAAACCACAATTTACATTTACCATTGATGTGCTTTATTTATTTTCACAATGATAGATGACATAATCAGTTCTATTCTTTGCAAAGTAACTATTGCCTTGACTAAAAAATTCTGAGGGTCCTGTGTGACTTTCGTTCTACTTTCCACAACACTTGAGTCATCTGGTTTTTATATTTTATTTCATAGGCAATAGGAAACTACTAAATATTTTTGAAATGAGTTATGATGTGATCTGAGCAGTGTGTTATGAAGATTGCATCATTATAAAGACTGTTTTAAACATGGGATAAACAGAAGGCAAGAAAGACATGAATATAATGTCTATGTGATGAAGACCGTAAACATGTAGTTACAGTGAGAATCTAGAAATATCAAAAATTATCCAGTAGAGACCATTCCCTCAACCCAATTTTGAGGCAATTATTTAGATAAAAACACACAGAATTAAGAACACAACTAATGAATCCTGTTTGACTGAATAAGAAAAAAATTTAAATGGAATTTCATCAACATTTTAATGACTATAGCATTAGTTCAATTACAACATGCTATTTTATAAATGAAGAATTCTCTTTACAAATGTTAACTATTTAAATTAGCAAATGTCATGGTCCATATACAAATATTTATTTTATTTATAAAATGACAAAATGCAAAAAGTGGCAAAAAATTTTATTTGTGAAATGGCAAATAACAAAATAAATGACTACAATTCAGGAATTCAACTTATGCTTTCAATTTGCAATACAGTTTCTGTGTCTATTCTGTCTTGGCTCATGTCATGCTACTCATGTCATTCTTACTGAAGACAGCCCAGAATCACCTCATATTGGTTGAGCTCATAAATGGCAAAATTTATGATGGGTACCTTGTAAGCTGTGTAAACATCAATTTGAAAGAGTTAATCTACTGATCAAAGGATAGAAATACATTCTGGCAAATACCTAGTTGTTAGCTATGTGACAGTACCATTAAATACTTGCAAAATCTTGATGAAATTATGAGAGGTTGTATCAAAGGTGAGGGCTACGGTGGGATATAACAATAGATAAATAGAAAATGACAGAATTGATTTTGATGGAATTTCTCCAGATTTGTTAGGAGATAAGGACTGGAGATTACAGTAGAGGGAAAAACAGCACAATTATAATTAGACTCTTTCTAGAGACAATTTTGGGAAGAACCCTTGGCCACTAACTTGTAGTTGCCATTTGATTCAGTCATATTTCTAATTTACGACTAATAAATTGGATTTTTTTTATAAAAAATATATATAGAATGGATAGATGCTACAGAAAAATCCCATGAATCATGGATTTTAAAAATCTTTCAACACTCTTTTTTTCTCAGAAAAATTAATACATATGCATTATATATATAAAATCTATACCATAAATTTGAGATACTGTTTCACTTATTGGCTATTAATATTTCCTAAAAGCCAATAAATGAAAAGTATCTTATCATTTTAAAAAGTGTTTTCAGTCTTCCAATTAGGCATATCAGAATCTTGGTTCTTAACTTTAAAACTAGATCTTGAGGAATTGATCTGAAATCACTTTTTGAGGAATATTAGAGTGAATGAATCAAAGACAGTATTTCTAATCTCTTGCTACCATATTAGATGTTACATCATTGAAATATGATGTACAGAAGCTTTGCTTTTTATATAAAATATACAAATGATTCTTTTAAGGTCAAAAGATCTTATAGCCACCTATAATGGCTAGAGTGCAGTACCCAGAGTCAGGAAGAATTGGGTTTAAAGTTTGCTTTTGACACTGAATTGATGTATAACTACAGACAAATCCCTTAACTTCTCTGGTTGCTGTTTTTTTTATTTATAATGGGAATGATAATATCTACCCTACCTGCTTATTCTGAGACTCAAATGAGATAATACATGCTTTGTAATCTTTAAACATGATCAATTGTTATTATTAATAGCATGTATACTATATGTAAAACCTAATTATAAAAAATTAAATGTTTTCTCAATTCATTTCCACCTGAATTTTATCATGCAAAATACAAATGTCCTGGATGTAGATACAGAATGATTTAAATTCCAGAAAAGGGAAGATCATGGAAGAGCATTTTGTGAATAAGCTAATGTTGACCTTAGTGCAAACTTGTACTCTTTAGTTTTCACATATGTGGAGTCATCAGAGAGTTCCCCGATTACAAGTGTTTATTCACATCTGTCAGCTAAATCATAGATCCAAATGCAAAATGTAACACTCAGGAACATTATGTGGATTTGTGACACTCCCTCGAGGACTTTGGGTCCATAAAGCAATGAATGGATTATAAGGAGACATAAATATAGTATTTTCAACTATGACAGATGCAATCTAGCTCCAATATTATTTATACTATGTAAAAGAAAACTGAACTTATTTTCCTCAGTCCAGCTGAAAAGAAGCACCCTTAGGGAAGAATAAATGAATAACTATCTATTAATTTTAAATTCTTATGAATTCATCTTTTCAGAACTTTGTGTTTGGGGATTTTCTCAATGGGTAGAGTGTTCTTTTATTTATCTGTTTATTTTACCACTTTATATTTGAGCAAATTTAATTGAAATGAAATCATTTATGGAAAATGTGAATTAGAATGACAGTGAAAAACTTAATGAGGCATAGGATTGAGAACTAGAAGGGGGTCTTAGAAATTATTGAATTCAATGCCTAATACTATAGGTGAGGAAACAGAATCCCATAAAAGTAAAGTCACACAATTAGTACGTATCTGCAATGAGACATAAATCCAAGACTCTTTAAGTCTAGACCTAGCTATTACACAGACTTTTCTGGGTTGGGATTTTGCATTCATTTAAAAATTTGTTTTATTTTGCAAATATTTGCCACAGGCATTGATTTTAGTTAAAAAATAGTTAGAGGGGCAGCTAGTTGGTATAGTGGATAGAGTCCCAAAGTCAAGAGGACCTGAATTCAAATCTGACCTCAGACATTTAACAATTCCTCTGTGTGACCCTGGGCAAATCACTAAACCCTAATTGCTTCAGTAAAAAAAAAATAAAAATAAAGCTAGATTATTAAGATTACAGGATAATATTGCCTGTTTACACATGTACACATAAGTATATACAAGACATCTCCCTCTCTCTTACTCTTTCTTCCTTCTTCCCTCCTTCTCCCCTATGAAATATATATGGATATATTATATATAATTATATATACTTAGTTTTTTCAATTAACTGAGGGCCAGGAAAGTTAAAATATCTTGGTGTCAAAACCAGACTTTAAACCTAAGCCTTTCTGTTTCTGGGTCCTGTACTCTAGGAACTACATCATTTCCTCTTTTTATTGTAAAAGATTCATTTGTACTTTTCTGGAATTTAAGTAATTTTGGATCTGATTTACTAAGATATTTAGACTCATGCTATGTTTTACTCTATGATAGTCCCTTAGAAACAAATTAAGAAATCAATTATTTTTCATCATAATTATATTTTACATATAGAATATATACTATCATTAACAACTGACCATAGTGCTTATTAATATATAAAACATACATGCATGTTTTATTATAGTATATATAACACACATGTGTTATACATGTACAAACATAAACATATATTTATGTATATAATGGTTTTATTTTTTAAATGAATTTTGTCAATCTTTTGTCTTTTCACTATGATTTCACTTGATTTTATTCACCCTGGGTGAGATGACTGATATGTACATTTTATGCATGAGTAAAATGAGAACTTGGGAGAGTTAGTGACTTGCCAAGAACCACAGAGATAATGTTAGAGGTGAAATTTAAATCATCATAGGCCTGTTAGCAAGTCCAGTTGCCTATCTGAGAATTGGTTGTTGGTCTTTTGGTCTTCACTGCCCTCAAGTTAGACAAATACTTTCCTGAAACTGATGAACTATAAATAAGGCTTTTTGACTTTATAATCATCTTTTAAAAGGCATTAAAAATTAATATACCCAAATTGTTTAAGGTTCATTTGAGGCCACAGAACTGTCAAACTCCTTAGGCTATTGTTTAGTCATTATCATTCGTATAGAACTCTTTGTGACCCTCTTTGGGGCTATCTTGGCAAGGATACTAGAATGGTTTTCTATTTTCTTCTCCAGCTTATTTTAGATGAGGAAACTGAAGTAAAACAGGTTGAGTATTTTCACTTTTTTGTTGTTGATTGCTTGCATTTTGTTTTCTTTCTCATTTTTTTCTTTTTGATTTGATTTTCCTTGTGCAGCATGATCATTGTGAAAATATATGTAGAAGAATTGCTCATATTTAACATATATTGGATTATTTGTTGTCTAGGGGAGGGAGGGGAGCAAGGGAGGAGGAAGAAGAAGAGGAAGAGGAAGAGGAAGAGGAGGAGAGAAAATTTGGAACATAAGGTTTTGCAAGGATTAATGGTGAAAACTATGCACATGTTTTGAAAATAAAAACAGCTTTATATTATATTTACATATATTTAAGGAAAAAAAGGAAGTGTTAGCTGTTATATTGTGGTCTCCTTAAGACTTACATGAACTGATGCTAAGTGAAATGAGCAGAACCAGGAGATCATTATATACTTCAACAATGATACTGTATGAAGATGTATTCTTATGGAAATGGATTTCTTTGACAAAGAGACCTAATTCAGTTTCAATTGATCAATGATGGACAGAAGTAGCTACACCCAAAGAAGGAACATTGGGAAATGAATGTAAACTGTTTGCATTTTTGTTTTTCTTCCCGGGTTATTTTTACCTTCTGAATACAAATCTCCCTGTACAACAAGAGAACTGTTTGGTTCTGCACACATATATTGTATCTAGGAAATACTGCAACATATTGAACATATATAGGACTGCTTGCCATCTAGGGCAGGGGATGGAGAGAGAGAGGGGAAAAATCAGAACAGAAGTGAGTGCAAGGGATAATGTTGTAAAAAATTATCCTGGCATGGGTTCTGTCAATAAAAAGTTATTATAATATATTGTGATCTCCTTGGTAATATGGATTGCCATTTGACTGATTTTCTGTTTTCAGTACTTAAAAGAGTGCTTGGCACATAAGTGCTTATTGATAGTAAAGGAACCTTTTTGGTATCCAATATACCAGTATGTGATACTGATCAATTATGTTATCAAGGGATTGACATAATATATTATTTTTCTAATATGTTATTATAGCCAATTTGTAAATACTATCAATGTTCATTGGGGATATTGTCCCTAGTTTTCTTTCTCTCCTTTTTATCTCATTTGTTTAGGTATCAAGACCATATTTGTAGCAGAGAAAGAGACTGGGAAGATGCCTTCCTTTCTGATTAGTGAAAACAGTTTTGTAATCTTTAAATTAGTTGTTCTTTGATGTTTGTTAGAACCATTCATGACTCATTCAATTTTCTGATATTGGATTATTTTAATAGAGATTTTTTCTTTTGTTAAGCCAGATATTTTATATTTTTGTAAGTAGTCATCTAAATTCTCTAAATTATCAATTCTGGAAGCGTATAATTGGGTAAAATTGTTTCCAATAATTTCTTTTATTTTCTCTTCAATTGTTGTAAGTGCTCATTTTTCATAAGAATATTTTGTTTTTCTCTCTTTTAAAAATGAACTTAACTATGAATATACTTTGTTAGTTTTTCTTTAAAAATACCATATCCTAGTTTTATAAATTAAATGATCTTTTGACTTTCAACTTTTTAAAACTCTTTAATTTTCAGAATTTTGACTTTGTTGCTTAGAGATTTTTTATTTGCTGTCTTTCAAGGTTTTTTTTTTTAAATTATCTGCCTGATTCATTGATTTGCTCTCTTTTTTTAACTGATAAAAACATTTTGATACAAGAAATTTACCCTAAGAATTGTTTTAGCTATTGCCCATAAGCTTCTTTGAATGAAATTTTCTGTTGTTGCTTTAAATTATTATTGGATCCTCTATTTCTTTGGAATTATGTGATTTATTTTTTGATTGCTTTGTAATTCTTTAAAAACCCTTTATTATACATACATATATATATATATACATACATGTATATATATCACTGTGATCAGTGAATACTTTATACTTATATAAATTTATGTAATTTTTTGTAATAGTGTCATATACAGCCATATATGGAAGCTCTTTTCTCTCCCTAATCACTAATCACCATGAATTTATCATCCCTAATTTCTCAAAAATTCTACTTAAGTCCTTCACTTTATTGTTTATCTTTTGGATTGATTTATCGAGGTATGGAAGGAGTATCAATATGGTCCTCTCCTATTATAGTTTTATTAAACTTTACTATATTTCTACTTGAATTAACATTTCCCTTAGATACTTTACTATTAAGGGCATATATCAAGAAGTGGAATATCTTAGAGATATTTCAAGTTCAGTTCCAGATCACCACAATAAACCAAATATTGTAATAAAGTGAGTCACATGGACTGTTTGGTTTCCCAATGTACATAAAAGTTATGTTTATACTATAATATAGTCTATCAAGTGTGCAATAGTATGTTTTTTTTAAAAACCAATGTGCATAAATGCACACTTTATTGCTAAAAAATGGTAACTATCATCTAGTCTTCAGTGAGTTGTAATCTTTTTGCTGGTGAAGTGTCTTACCTCAGTGTTGATGGCTGCTGACTGAACAGGTGGTAGTTGCTGACGGTTATGGTGACTACCAGTTGATCACAGATCACCATACCTGATATAATAATAACGAAAAAGTTTGAAATATTGTGAGAATTACCAAAATGTGACAAATAGACATGTGATGCTGTTGGCAATGATAGATTGCTTGACAGAGAGCTGCCACAACTTTCAGTTTGTAAAAAAAATCTACAATAAAATAAAGCACAATAAAACAGTTGTGCCTGTATTGGTATTGTCTGTAGCTTTATTTGAAATCATGATTATTATTTTTTTGAATTCATCTGAAACATAATAGATTTGCTCTAGTACCTTATTTTAACTCTCTGTGTTTTAATTATGTTTCTTGTAAATTTATCTAAGATTTAAATTTCCCAATGCAGGTAAAATTATTAATTCTTGACTCACAAATACGAATATTAACTCATTGATATAAGCACTTTTAGGAAAATGCTAATAATTTATATCAATGACTATTATTTTATCCATTTTTAGCTTTTTAGCATCAGCTCCAATACAGGCAGTTTTCCATTTAGATATGTGGGTCCTACATAAAGCTGTAAGGAAAATTTGTTTCTGGGGGAAAAGGAAAGAGGTAGGTGCACAGGAAGGAGACCATGGCCAAGGGAGATGTCCAATATATTAAGGATTCATGGAGGTTGGGGATAGAGAAACAAGAGCAAAAGAAAGAATGGCTGTGCTGCAACCAAGAGAGGAAGGATGGGGAGAGGTAAGACAGACATTTAAGGGTCAGATACAGACAGGAGTGTATCATGCAGAGTAGTACATGGACTGACAAAAAATAGATATATGGGGATTAGATACAAGAACAGGTGGGCAGAGCTGAATAAAAGTCTCTGTTCAACCAGAAAAAATAATGACAAAATTCAAATAAAATATCAAGTGTTCATGGCTAGCCAAGCTAATATATTAAAAATGACAAGTCTGCCTGAATTGGTCTACTTGTTCAGTGCCAGACCAATCAAACTGCCAAAACATTATTTTATAGAACTAGAAAAAATAATAACAAAATTAATCTGGAAAAGCAAAATATTAAGAACATCAAGGAAATTAATAAAAAATAACAATGGATGATGGTTTAGCAGCATCAAACTTAAAATTGTATTTTAAAGCAGCAATAATCAAAAATTATTTTGAAATGGCATGATAGATCAATGGAATAGATTAGATACACATAAAACAATAATCAAGGCATACAGCAATCTAATATTTGATAAACTCCAGCTTCTGGAATAAGAACTCACTATTTGACAAAAATTTGTGGGAAAACTGGAAAATAATATGTCAGAAATTTGACATAGATCTACATCTCACACTCCATACCAAAATAAGGTCAAAATGGATATATGATGTGGCTATAAAGTAGAATACCATAAACAAATCAGGAGAATAAGGGATAATTTACCTATTGGCTCTTTGGAGAAGGGAGAAATTTATGACCAAAGAAGAATTGGAGAACATTATGAAAGGCAAAACAGATAACTTTGAATACATTAAGTTAAAAACGTTTTTGCACACACAAAACCAACAGAAACAAGACTAAAAAGGAAGTACAAAGTTGGGGGAAAATCTTTATGGCCACTATTTCTCATAAATGTCGCATTTCTAAAATATATAAAGAATTATGTCAAATTTATGAGAATACAAGTCATTCCCCAATTGGTAAGTGGTCAAAAGATATGAATAGACGATTCAGTTGATAAAATTAAAGCCATATATAGTTATATGAAAAAAATGCTCTAAATCATTATTGATTAGAGAAATGCAAATTAAAATTACTCTGAGGTAACACCTCACACCTCTCAGATTGGGTAAGATGATAGGGAAAAGATAATGATAAATGCTGGAGGAGATGTGGGAAAACTGGGACACTGATGCATTGTTGGTGGAGTTGTGAAATGATTCAACCATTCTGGAGAGCAATCTGGAACTATCCCAAAGTGCTATTAAACTGTGCATACCCTTTGACCCAGCAGTGACATTACTGAGTCTGTATCCCAAGGAAATCATAAAGGAGGTAAAAAGATCCACATGTCCAAAAATGTTTGTAGCAGCTCTTTTTGTGGTGGCAAAGAATTGGAAAAGAATTGGATGCCCATCAATTGGGGAATAGCTGAACAAATTGTGGTATATGAAGGTAATGGATTATTATTTTTCTTTAAAAAATGGTGAACAAGCTGATTTTAGAAAGACCTGGAAAGATTTACACGAACTATGGAGCTAATGTTACGCAAAACAAGCAGAACCAGGAATACATTGTATAAAATAATAGCAAGAATGCACGATGATGAACTATGAAAGTCTTGGTTCTTCTCAGTAGTTCAGTGATCTGAAATAATCCCAAAAGATTTTTGACAGAAAATATTATCTGCATCCAGAAAAAGAACTAAGGAGACTGAATATAAATCAACACATATTATGTTCACTCTTTTTTTCTGTTTTTTCCTCTCTTCCATGATTTTTCCCTTTTGCTCTGATTTTCCTCTCCCAACATGATTCACAAAGCAATGTGTATTAACAATAAATAAAATTATTAACAATAAACAAAATTATTCACAAAGCAACATGTATTAACAATAAACAATACAACAAAAAAATAAAAGTATTCACCTCTTGGAACCAAGCCAAGTCACTTTTCTGCCTGCAGAAAAGGAAAGAGAGAGAGAGAGAGAGAAAGAGAAAGAGAGAGAGAGAGAGAGAGAGAGAGAGAGAGAGAAAGAGAGAGAGAGAGAGGAGAGAGAGAGAGATCATAGTACTATACAATAAAATTTAAATAGTTATTTTTTATTTTAAATATGGATTCCTGGAAAGACTTTTATGAACTGATGCAGAATGAACTGAGTTTCCTGGAAAACATTGTATATAGTAACAGCAACCTTATGTCATGATCTCCTATGATAGCCTTACCTCTGCTCAGCAACACAATGATCTAAGACAAATACAAAAGACCTAGGATGGAAAAGGCTATTAACGTCCAGATAAAGAACTGATAAATTCTGGATGCAGATTGAAACATATTTTTGTTCACTTTATTTCAATTTTTCCCTTTTGATCTGTTTCTCCTTTTACACAGAAATATATTTTGTAAAATTATACGTATAAAATTATCTACCATTTAGGAAGAAAGGAGGGCAAAAAGAAGGGAGAAAAAACTGGAACTCAAAATTTTGTAAAAATAGATGCTAAAAATTGTCTTAACATACAATTGCAAAAAAATAAGATGCTAATAAAAATAGATTCACTTCCAAATTCTTAAAGTCAGATTTGCATAGTAATTTTATATAAAAGGAACACTGTCAGACAGTCAGAATCCTCTTTCTCCAAGATCTAGCTAACCCCTCTTCCTTTCTTCCTCCCTTTCCCCAATCCCCAGACAAATATACATTTCATTAAAATAATTTCAAGGATTGAACTGCAGAATGACTCATTTATGTAAAACAAAGACTGTCTGTAGTTTATATTCCAAATGACTTCTGATTTCCACCACTACTTTCAGGGTAGTGAAACATTTGGTAGCTTTTTTGTAGATACGTGACCTATGAAAATCTTTCCCTTGATCTCTAACAATGACATGCCCATTCAATGTAACGGGATGTGGAGATCTTCATGCATCCTCTTGAAGTTACATGTATACTTGCATACATGTATATACTTGTATACATGTATATATTGAAGGAGCATACAAGCTGTTTGTCAATTAGTTATTTCTTACTTAAATACATAACCAAAGCATCTCTCCTTTTTTTGGGCATAATCTTAAAAAGAGAGAAGGAGAATGGGGAAATGAAATGAGATCGTTGCAAGAAGGAATGGAAAAAGCATACAATGTCCTACAAAAGAGATATGAAAAAGAAACTAATTTATTGAAAAACAAAATTTGTGAAATGAAAAAAGAAAAGAATGCAATGAACAAAAAAATTTAATTGGCCAATTACAAAAAGAGCTAAAAAAGGTAACTGAAGAAAATAACACAATAAAAAATTACAATTGAACAAATGGAAGTGAATGACTCAATAAGATTTCATGAATCAGTCAAATAAAAACCAAAAAAAAATGAAAAAATAGAATAAAATATGAAATATCTCTTAGGAAAAACAAGTGACCCTGAAAATAGATTTAGGAGACAAAATCTAAAGACATTTGGACTTATTGAAAGCCATGATGAATAAAAGAACTTAGACATTATCTTACAGGAAATCATAAAAGAAAACTGCTCTGATATTTTAGAATCAGAAGGTAAAATAGCCAAGAATACACCTATAACCTCCTGAAAGAGACCCCAAAATTAAATGCCCAAGGAATATCCTGGCTAAATTTCAGAACTATTGCACCAAGGAAAAAAATATTGCAAGCAACCAGAAAGAAACAATTTAAATACTGAGAAGCCACAATTAGGATTACCCAGGACCTAGCAGCTTCCACCTTAAGGGATCAAAGGACCTGGGATCTGATAATTCCAAAAGACAAAGGACCTTGGATTACAGGCAAGAATAAGCTATCCAGATAAAATGAGCATTATCTTTTAGGGAAGAAGATGGATATTCAATGACATAGATGAACTTCACTGATTTCTTATGAAAAGACAAGAAATGAACAAAATAGTTGATCTCCAAATACAGAACTCAAGAGAAGCAAAAAAAAAAAAAAAAAAAAAAAAAATATATTTCTGTTATGGATACACTTAGAGGATGTGGGTATAATTTGATTTTATTATGATAATATGAAAAAAAAACTAGAGGTAGAAAGTACTGGAAAAAGAGGGAAAAAAGGTAAAATAAGGGAAATTACATCTCACAAAGAGGCAAAAAAAACTATTATAATTGAGGGAAAGAAGGGAGGGGGATGAGCATTGGGCAAACCTTACTCTCATCAGATTTGACTCTAAGAGAGAATATCAGATATATTTGTTTTCACAGAGAAACTTGTCTCATAGGGAAGTTGGAGGGAAAGGTGGGGGGGAAGAAAGGGGAAAACTAATAACAGGGAAAACAGAAGTGTTAGTAATAAACAGGGAAAACAGGGAAAGGTGTAAAAAAGTGGGAGGAGGTCTGGAGGAGGAGGATTGTTTGAGGGAGGTGGTCATCAAAAACAAAATGCTGGGGAGGAGGGGAGGGAGAAAGAAAAGAGAAAAACATAATTTAGGGTAAATAAGATGGCAGGAAATACAGAATTATTTTAACTATGAATGTGAATGGGATGAACTCTCCCATAAAATGGAAATGGATAGCAGACTGGATTAAAAGCTAGAATCCTGCAATATGTTGTTTACAAGAAATACATTTAAAGCATAGTGATACATACAGAGTGAAGGTAAAGGGCTGGAACAGAATCTATTATACTTCAGGTGAAGTATAAAAAAAAAAAAAAAAAAAGCAGGGGTAGCAATCCTGATCTCAGATCAAATAAAAGCAAAGATAGATCTAATTAAAAGAGATAAGGAAGGAAACTATATTTTGCTAAAGGGTGCCATAGGTAATGAAGTAATATCAATACTAAACACCAAGTGATATAGCCTCCAAATTCCTAGAGAAGTTAAGAGAGATGCAAAAAGAAATAGACAGCAAAACTATATTAGTGGGGGATCTCAACCTTGCTCTCTCAAAACTAGATAAATTGAATCACAAAGTAAATAAGAAAGAAGTTAAGGAAGTAAACAAAATGTTAGATAAGATAGGTATGATAGATCTCTGGAGAAAATTGAATGGAGATAGAAAGGAGTTTACTTTTTTCTCAATGATTCATAGAACTTATAAAAAAATTGACCATGTGTTAGGGCATAAAACCCTCAAAATCAAATGCAGAAAGGCAGAAATAGTAAATGCATTTATTTCAGATAATGATGCAATAAAAATCACATGCAATATAAGGCCAGGAGAAAATAGACCAAAAGTTAATTGGAAATTAAATAATCTAATCCTAAAGAATGGATGGATGAAACAGCAAATCATAGATACAATCAATAATTTCAACCAAGAGAATGACAATAATGAGACAACATACCAAAATTTATGAAATATAGCCAAAGCTGTTATAAGTGGAAATTTATATCTCTAGATACTTAGTTACATAAAATAGAAAACGAAAAGATCAATGAATTGGGCTTAGAACTAAAAAAAAAAAAGCTAGAAAAAGAACAAATTAAAAACCCTCAAATACCAAATTTGAAATTCTGAAAATAAAAGGCAAGATTAATAAAATTGAAAATAAGAAAATTATTGAATAAATAAAACTAAGAGTTGGTTTTATGAAAAAAACAACAAAATAGATAAACCTTTTAGTTAATTTGATTAGAAAAAGGAAAGAAGAAAATCAAATTGTTAGTCTCAAAAATGAAAAGGGAGAACTCTCCACCAATGAAGAGGAAATTAGAGCAATAATTAGGAGTTATTTTGCCCATCTATATGCCAATAATTTTGAAAATCTAAATGCAATGGAAAAATATCTACAAAAATATAGACTGCCAGGTTAATAGAAGAGGAAATAAATTATTTAAATAGTCCCATTTTAGAAAAAGAAGTAGAACAAGCTATTAATCAATTCCCTAAGGAAAAAATCTCCAGAGTCAGATGGATTTACATGTGAATTCTATTAAATATTCAAAGAACAATTCATTCCAATAATATAAACTATTTGAAAAAATAGGGAAAGAAGGAGTCCTACCAAATTCCTTTTATGGCACAGATATGGTGCTGATACTAAATCAGGTAGGGTGAAAAGAGAAAAAGAAAATTATAGATGAATTTCCCTAATGAATATTGATGCAAAAATCTTAAATAAAATATTAGCAATGAGATTACAGAAAGTCATCCCCAGGATATTGTACTATGACCAAGTAGGATTTATACCAGGAATGCAGGGCTGGTTCAATATTAGGAAAACTATCAGCATAATCAACTATATCAATAACCAAACTAACAAAAATCATATGATTATCTTAATAGAAGCAGAAAAAGCATTTAATAAAATCCAACACCCATTCCTATTAAAAAAAAAAACAAACACCAAAGAGTAAAGGAATAAATGGACTTTTTCTTAAAATGATCAGTAGTTTCTATTTAAAACCATCAGCAAGCATCATATGTAATGGAGACAAATTAGAACCATTCCCAATAAGATCAGGAGTGAAACAAGGTTGCCTACTATCACTATTACTAATCAGCATTATATTAGAAATATTAGCTTTTTCAATAAGAGAAGAAAAAGAGATTAAAGGAATTAGAGTAGGTCATGAGGAAACCAAATTATAACTCTTTGCAAATGATAGGATGGTATACTTAGAGAACCCTAGAGAATCAACTAAAAAACTACTAGAAATAATCCACAATTTTAGCAAAGTTGCAGGATACTAAATAAATCCACATAAATCACCAAAATTTTTATACATCACTACAAAATCCAACAACAAGAGATACAAATAAAATTCCATTTAAAATAATTGTCAATAATATAAAATATTTTGGGAATCTATCTGCTAAGGGAAAGTCAGGAACTATATGAGCAAAACTACAAAACGGTTTCCACACAAAGTCAGATCTAATCAGTTAAGTGCTCTTGGATAAGTCAAGCAAATATAATAAAGATGATAATACTATCTAACCTAATCTATTTATTTAGTTTTATGCCAATTAATCTCCCAAGAAACTGTTTTACTGAAAAATAGAAATAGAAAAAATAACAACAAAATTTATCTAGAAGGAAAAAAGGTCAAGAAGTTAAAGGGAATTAATGAAAAAAAGCAAATGAAGGTGGCCTAGGTGTACCAGATCTAAAATTATATTATAAAGCAGCAGTCATCAAAACCATTTGGTACTGGCTAAGAAATAGAATAGTTGATTAGTGGAATAGGTTAGGTTCACAGGACAAAATAATCAATGACTATAGTAATCTAGTGTTTGACAAACCCAAAGACCCCAGCTTTTGGGATAATAATTCACTATTTGACAAAAAAACTGCTAAAAAATTGTAAACTAGTATGGAAGAAACTGGTCATTGGCCCACACCTAGCATTGTATACCAAGATAAGGTCAAAATAGGTTCATGATCTAGACATAAAGAATGATATTATAAACAAATTAGAAGAATATAGGATAGTTTACCTCTCAGATCTATGGAGGAGGAAGGAATTTGTGACAAAAGAAAAACTAGAGATCATTATTCATCACAAAATAGATAACTTTGATTATATTAAGTTAAAAAGATTTTGTATAAACAAAACTAATGCAGACAAGATTAGAAGGGAAGCAATAAACTGGGAAAACATTTTTTATATTCAAAGGCTCTGATAAAGGCCTCATTTCTAAAATATATGGAGAATTAACTAAAATTTATAAGAACTCAAGGCATTCTCTAGTTGATAAATGTTCAAAGGATATGAACAGACAATTTTCAGATGAAGAAACTGAAACTATTTCTAGTAATATGACATATATATGTATATATATATATATATATATATATATATATATGCTGATGATTTATATAGATTTATTTTGTATCCTGCAACTTTGCTGAACTTGTGAATTTTTTCTAGGAGTTTTTTAGTTGATTCTCTAGGATTCTCTAAGTATACCATCATATCATCTTCAAAGACTAATAATTTGGTTTCCTCATTACTCCAATTCCTTTAATCTCTTTTTTTCTCTCTTTCAATTTAAGTTATTTAGAAATTGTAGTGTTTTGTAACTCACGGCCATGTGCCATCAGAAGTTGAAAAACAAAAAATACACATTTGTTCCCACATCAACAACTTGTTTAAATAGGTCAAGTTGAAGATAACTTATAGATCATGTTCATCCTTTTTATTCCTTCTAATTTGTTTGATTTTGAACTTTGCCTTAAAGAACTAATGAATGGTCAGACAAGTGATTTAAAAACTTCCAAAATCCCAGAAAATTTGAATATTTAATTTTTGAAATGTTTTTGTCTTAACATGAAATATATGTCAGCAATATAAATACCATACGATGATCAATTATGATGAATGTGACTCTTTCTAATCATGAGATGAATGATGCCAATTCCAATGATCTTGGATTGAAGAGAGCCATCTATACCCAGAGAGAGGCCTGTTGGAATTGAATGTGAATCACAACATAACATTCTCACTCTTTTTGTTGTTGTTCATTTGCATTTTGTTTTCTTATTCCTTTTCTTTCCTTTTTAATCTGATTTTTCTTGCACAACAAGAGAATTATACAAATATGTTTACACATATTGGATTTAAATATATATTTTAACATGTATAACATATATTGGATTGCTTGCTATCTAGGGGAGGAGGTGGTGGGGGGAAGGAGAAGAAAATTTTGAAATACAAGGCTATGTAAGGGTCAATGTTGAAAAATTATCTGTGTATATATTTTGAAAAATAAAAAGCTTTAAAAATTTAAATGTAAACATTCCTAAATTTGATCGAAGACCAGAGACTATTAAATCTTCAATCTAAGCCTTTTTTTCTTCCTATAGGAAGCACTGAATTAGAATTTTAAATTTGGTAACATGTTCCTATAATTGTGAAATGCTTTATCTAATATTGATATTAATACAATCATAGAAAGCAAAGAAAATAATAATAATTACAGCTTGCATACATATGGAAGACAAATGGCACAATGGATATTACTTTTACTGAGTTCAAATCAGGCCTCAGACACTAGCTGTGTAACTTTGGACAAGTCATTTAACCTGTTTGTTTCAAATTCCTCAACTGTAAAATGAGCCGGAGAAGGAAATAGCAAATTACTCTAGTATCTTTTTATAAATTAAACTAAATAAACTTTTTTATAAATTAATCTAAACAAACTATTTTATAAATAATATCTCCTTTTATCCTCACAGTAATTCTGGGATAGAAATGCTATTATTATACATATTTTACAGCTGAGGAAACAGACAGCAATTGAGTAACTTGCCTAGGATTACATAACTAGTAAATGTATAAGGCTGGATTTGAACTTAGGAGTTCTGATTTCCCATGCAAAGCTCTATCTGAAAACACCACCCAATAATCTTCAAATAATCTTCAAATCTTCAAATAATCAAACAAATCATTTTATGTCGCTTAAAAAAAAACATAATATCACCTTTACAGTCATAAATGGTGACTTCAAGAAGGAAACTTCAAATTGTGGTGATAATAAGAAAAATTAACATGCATGCAACTTCCATAATTAGCTCAACAAGATGAACAAAATAACAAATATGTGCTCTTGACTTTTATTTGACATCATAAATACCTGCTGACTTGTATAATTCTGAAATAAAAGCAACAGTATAGGAGCTAATTGACTTCCTAAAATGACTGATTTGAAATAAATCTTATTGGTAGATGATTTTAATGAAATACAAGGCAGCACTGGTTCCCATTAATCTCACAAAAGCAAGTTCTAAGAAGAATGTTCAGAAAACTGTGTACTTAATAATGATGTCTCCAGTAAGACAAGTTCTATAAATAAAAACATCTTTCACAGTCTTACTAATGTACATTGGAAATGCTTGTGTTCATTTAACATCCTTTGTAAATGAGTATTGCTTTACCTAAGAAACCTGAAGGATTGTTGCAAACTAATGGGTAGCTCACATGTTTACAATAAATTTAGACATGAAAATCAATAGAACATTTAAATCTATGAAACTAAAGTGCCTCTTGAAGATCAAATGCCCCAAACTGAATCTTACACATACTACTGCAGTACAAACTGTTAGGGAAGCTTTGTTGATAGACATATTTCTATAGAAAAGAGATAGGTCTTGGACTTATGATTTCAGTGTTATCAGTGAAACTAATGAGGAAGCACCTTCTCTAGGTGGATATTCACTTCGAATGCAATTTATATTTTCAGCGAGTTACCTAAAACACTGAGAGGTTAATGAATTTGTCGAGGGTATATGTCAGGGGCAAGCTTTAAATACAAGTTTTCTAGATCCAAGGCCAACTTTCTATCAATTATATCATGTTTCTTTCCTTTCAAGAGCAACACCATCACTAACTGGGAGAAGAGAATGGGAAGAATAGAACACTATATTAAATATCTCCAACCTTATTTATAGTTGCCTGAACAAAGAAGGACCTCGCACTCCAGGATGTGGCTTTACCATACATATATTTTAAAGTCTCTATTCAGCTTTGGTCAACAATAATAACAAAAGGAACAACATCAAGAAACAACTATGTGGCACAGTAGATATCTGGACCTGAAGTCAGGAAATTCAAATTTGGCCACAGATATTTACTTGTTGTAGAATTCTAGGTAAGTCCCATAACCTTTGCCTGCCTCATTTTCGTTATGGAAATGAGAATAATAACTACTTCTTAGAGAGCTATTATGAGATTTAAAAAATGATATAATATTTGTACAATCTTTCCCAAACCTTAGAGTGCTGTGTAAATTCTAGCTATCATCATTATTTATTGTAATAATAATTATTATTATTATTATTAATATTTCCAAAGTTAATGCACTAGTTGAGTTGAGAAGTTTAGGAAAAATAAATGAATGTGACTAATAAGAAAACACAGTTCTGGTATTTAGGCAGGGATATATTGATAACCAAGAACAAGGAAAAAAAGGGAGAAGATTCAGAAATGGTCACTAGAGCAAGAACAGTCCAGAGATTAGTCAGTATAGGCATGGACTAGTCTAATAGTAATGTACATTGTACCCTCCTCAGATGGTCTCCTACCCTGATATTGCTCAAAGCTCAGCTTCTTATTTTTTTTGAATTGTAATTCTCTACTAATTTCTTCTCCCTAAAACACTAACTAGGATGATTGTCCTACATTGATAATTCTAATTCTTCTTAATGAGCCCCACAAAGATTAACAAAAAAGGAAAAGTAAGAGAAAACAGTTCAGTCCAGCTCTCTCACACAACTAATCCAGCAAAAATCAAGGAAGATCACCTAGATTGAGTGGTGATTGGGAAATACAAGGAAAAATCATAGTGGATCATTTTTCCAGCCATGAGCAAACCAAAGGCAGCCAAAAGTCTTGTGAGAATTGTGGAGGGGTTCCATACAGGAATGCTCAGCTCAGAGCCTTCCAATAAACCTGAAAAAGTATATCAAAGCAGGGAACAAAAACAGGAAGTCTGACCTAAGAGTGAAGTCTGGTATCCAGCTCTGATGTTGTAGGAAGGATACAGCTGTGTATGGGCACAGGGAGCAGGAATAGGGTCCAGGCCAGAGCTCTGCCATTCTATGTCTAGAACAGCATCTAGGAGCCAAATCCAAGGCTGGAACCGATAGGCTGAAGCTATATACAAGGCAGAGAGTGTATATTATAGGTAAGTCTTATAGTTCTTTCACACCAACTCCAAAATAATGTCCTTGAATAAGTCCAAAGAATAAGGCCAAAATCTGAAGTTGAGTAACAAGCTCTAGAAGTACAGACCATGAATGTATCTATAATTCTGTCATTTTGAATATGCAAAGCCTTCTAGCTAACTGACCAGGTCTGTGACTAGCAACTGCCTCTTGGAGTTTGTCAATGTTAAAGCTTTAGTTGTATTGCCCTGACCCAAACTAGGATTTGAAAAGCTAAAACGGGGAGAGCAATAATCAGACCACATTCTAGATCATATTCCTTATCATGTACTAACAATTCCCAGCTTTGCCCTGAGCTATTCTAAACTTCTTGAAGAACACTGCACTTGATTTGCAGAAAAAAACATTAGCAAAACCTCAGCTAATTCAAATCAGGTTAAAGCAAGACTTAGGATTCCCCACAGAGCTTCAAAAAGTCTTGCTCTAATGCAAAGTAACACTAGAAAAGTGAGTAAAAATTTTAAGACACACTGATGATAAAAGTAGATACTCAAGACGTAAACTCAGAAGAGAATAACACTTATAACATCTACAGCTGGGTCCCAATTAATACGAATAATAAATTCCTTGACATTGTCATATTATTTCAATTTATACTGCATATTTACATTGTATGTGAACCTTATTTTCATGCTGGACTTTCAAACATTACAAATTTGAATATATGAAACCACTTCCTGGGAGTAATCAGGATTTAATGGTATAAGCAAATCCTTAAAGAAAAACAGCTTGAACACAACCAGAATATCCAAAATGTAGAAAGTTTTAAAATGATATAAAATGGAAGAAGAAATAATGACTTAGTATAAAAAGTAATAAAATTTTACTTGAGTAGCATATTCCCTGAAAATTATAATGAACCAAATGGAAGTTACTCATTCCATAAGGTAATAAAAGCAATAAACAAAATCAAAAGACCGAGAAGATAGAAGAAAATATCAGGTACCCAAATTGGCTAAGATGATAGGAAAAGATAATGATAAATGTTGGAGGGGATGTGGAAAACTGAGACACTAATACATTGTTAGTGGAGTTGTGAAATGATCCAACCATTCTGGAGAGTCATCTGAAACTAGACCAAGGGGTTATAAAGCTGTGTATTTCCTTTGACCCAGCAGAACCATTACTGCGTCTTTATCCCAAGGAAATCATAAAGGAGGGGAAAAAAAATCCACATGTTCAAAAATGTTTGTAGCAGCTCTTTTTATGATAACAAATAATTGGAAAAGGAGTAGATGTCCATCAATAGGGGAATGGCTGAATAGGCTTTGGTACATTAAGGTAATAGAATATTATTGTTCTATGAAAAATGATAAACAAGCTGATTATCTAAAGGCCTGGAAAGATTTACCTGAATTGATGCTGAGTGAAACAAGCAGAACCAGCAATATAGTGTACACAATAACAACAAGGATGTGCAATGATGAACTGTGAAAGTCTTGGTTCTTCTCAGCAGTTCAGTGATCCAAAGCAATCCCAATAGACTTTAGACAAAAAATGCCATCTGCATCCAAAAAAAATCTAAGGAAACTGAATGTAAATCAACACATGTTATGTTCACTTCTTTTTTCTGTTTTTTTTTTTTTTTCTCTCTCATGGATTTTTCCCTTTTGCTCTGAGTTTTTTCTCCCAACATAATTCATGAAGCAATGTGTATTAAAATAAACAAAAAATAAAACAAACAAACAACAACAAAAAGAAAATACCAGGCATCTTTCCAACCCCCCCTCCCCAAATAAAACCTGGAAAATAGGTCAAGAGAAAAAAAACTACTTAAGAATAATTAGATAAATGAAATCCATACCTTATCCCAAAATGGCCTGCATTCATCTTTCATAAAAATCACGAATGAAAACCCCATACCTATGAAAAGTAGGGAGTAAAATAAAAATTGACAAACTTAGAAGCTCTTGAAATAAATCCTCAAATGTAAATTTCCAGCAATATCATAGATGAAATCTAAATCTTCTATAGTAGAGGAAAAAAAAAAAACTGCCAGTAATAGAGTTCAGTACCAAGGATCTACAATACAGATCCCACAAGATTTAACAGCTACCAATACAAGATAGTGGAAAACTTGGAATATGATATTACAAAAGCAAAATATATAGGCTTTCAACCAAAAGTAATTATCCAGCAAAAAAAAATCAGCATAATCTGACATGAGAAAAAGTCAGATAGGTAAAATGTCACATAGTATAAAAAATGCTAGGCCCGAGACAGTCTTAGAAACTTGCAATTTATATGACATTTTACAATTCAGTTAACCTCTGCCTTCCTCAATTTCCTTATCTGTAAAACGATCATAAGAGTACCTACCTTCCAGCATTATTATAAGGATCAAAGTAGAAATTTTCTGTAAAGCTGGTGGCACAATACCTGTACACAATAAGTACTTAATAAATTCTTGTTTCACTTCTCTTATATTCCCTTCTATATCTTTGCAATTCTATTATTCTTTTCTTTGTAAATTTTGGTTCTGCAACATTTGGGGATATGACTTTAATAATTATCTCTTTTTAACACATGTGGTGTTTTAAGTGTAATGTAGTTTATATGTTTTAACATATTCCTCCCTCCAGTTTTTGAATGATCTGATTACATAACTCTTAAGTCCTATTTTTTTCAACAAAAATCTTCTGAATACTATTAATTTTTTCCTTGCCTTTCTTTTTCATTCTGTATGTCTTTGTTATTTATGTGTTATTTTTAATGCAGAATATTGTTGATTTTTATTTTTTATTCTTTTTACCATTTCCCTTTTCAGTTTTATTAGATTATTTAATACATTCACATTTGAGGTTATAATGGTTTGTCTGGCAAGTTTTTTCCCCCCATGTTTGTGTGTGTGTGTGTGTGTGTGTGTGTGTGTCAATTTTTAGCCAATTTTTCTTAAAGCATTGTTTTGGCTAAATTTTGCTTTACTAATTAAATCCTTCTGCATTATTTCAGACTCCTTAAATTTACTTAGTTTTAAATTTTCTTTTTTCTTTACTTATTTATAAATAAGTGTTATTAATTTCTGTCACCCTTCTTTGACTCTCTTATTTTCCCCCCAGATAACTATTTGCCTTAAAATGCTTCTTTCTCACTTCTTAGCTTTAACAACATATTTATTTACTTAGTCCTCCTTATTTCTCTCCTTTCTGGTCTATCTTGAATTATAATGTACTATTTTTACTTGAATTCCTCAGTGTTTTGTTCATACTTTGTAATGTTCGGGCTAGCTCTCTTGAGGGCCTTGAGACCAGCCCAAGTCCTTCGTCTATAGGTGAAAAAGTGAAGGAGACAGGAGAGTCGCCAGTTGGCTGGTCCAAGATGGAGTCTGGAGTCTGGAGTCTGGAGCCTGAAGTCTTCTGTGGCTGAGAGCTGCTGCTAAGAGTTGTGGCTGAGAGAGCCCTCTGTCTCTGAGACTCCCTTAAATACCCCAGCATGACTACATCACCACACCACACTGGGCATGTGCAGCTGTAGAAAGTCACATAACCACATTACCCTAAGTATACACCAACTAGATTAACCACATCTTTACATTACATCAAGTATGTGCTTAGAGAACCACCATCTCACACCCAGTAGGTACTTTAACTACAAGCACCCTGCTGTCTTAGATTCAAGATTTCAGAGTTCCAGCCCACTACAATACTTTCATTTTTATGCACATCCTTTAATATGTCAGATTCTTGATTTTCTCCAGCAATCCCATAGTAAAGTTTACATATAGTATTCAAACACTCTCAATAGGTATAACTTTATCACATCTTTCCTTAAGTCTTTCACAGAAAATCTAACAAATGCATTGGAAGCCTTCCTCTGGCTCTTTTGATATTTCATTAAAATGATTTCAACACTCAAGCTATAAGGTCATCATCCCTCAATTTTAATATGTAACCCAGGATGTGTGTTTCTTTTTTTTTTCTGATGATGTAATTTATTTGGAAGAAATTAGGTAACAGTGGATAGATTGTTGAACTCAGTAAAATATGAGTTTAAATCCTGTCTCTGACATTTAAATATTAAGTAACCATGGTCAAATTCCTTAACTTCTCTCAGTCTCAGTTTCCTCATTAGCAAGAAAAAAAAATGATAATCATAGTACTCATCTAACAAGGCTGTGAAGATTAGAGAAAAAAACGGCCAGAGCTTGTTATATAAATACTAGCTATTATTATGCCAATTCTTGAATGAAAGACATTTTTAGTAATGTGCTAAAGCCTACTTAAACAAATAATGCATTTTCCCATGATGCTTCTGATCTTTCATTGTGATTCTTCTGAGAATATGGTCATCCATGAGTTACACCCACACAAAGCAATGTCAAAAGAATAATGATGCTCAAAAAGGATTGGTTTTCCTAACAGCAAATAGCTTGGTATCAACAAATGCTCCACACAATTTCTCAAATAAGGTCTAGCCCAGTTTCTTCCTCCTATTCAATTCTGAGCCTAGCTCATTCACTACCCAATGTAGCCTTTGTGCAAGGAACACATTCTGTTATTTAAATCAATGGGTTGATATTCAATCCCATGAAAAAATTAGATTCTTAATTCACTTTGTTTTGAATCATAATGATGCATAAAATATATGTGCATATATATTCATACCCATGTTTATATACATGTATATTGTTATTGTTGTTATTTAATAATTCATTCTTGTCTAGCTCTTTGTGACCCCATGGTTCATAGAACACCAATATCATTCAGGGGTTATCTCTGCAAAGATACTGGAGTAGTTTCCATTTCCTTTTCTAATAGATTAAGGCAAACAGGATTAAGTGACTTGCCCAGGGTCACACAGCTAGTAAATGTCCAGTTAGGTTGAACTTAAGTCTTCCTGATTCCAGACTCAGTGCTCTATCCACTGAGACAACTAGCTGCCATATATAAAAATAAACAAATATATGTGTGTGTGTGTGTGTGTGTGTGTGTGTGTGTGTGTGTATGTATGTGCGTGTGTGTATATATAAAAAAAATACATATTTGAATGAAGTAATATTAAATAAATATTATAATGAGAAATTCCATAGGTTAGAGGAATAGTTTTAGACTCAGAATCATTTGGCTGGTATTCCTTCCTCTGACACATATAAGCTGTTGTGACCACATCATTTAAGCTCTCAGTTTCCCTAGGCAAATCTCTTTAAGAATTTAAATTACAGATGGGTTAGCAATGAGTTTCATTGATGGAGAGATTTTTCACACTGGGGTTTCTCTACAGCAATGAAGTCACGAATCTGGACTGCTAGTATATGTGTATAGAACATATAGATATATGTATGCATTGTAATCATAAATGTACTTAGAAAATAGTCTATGAAATGATTAATAAAGCATATTGTACAAACCAGTAGTGAAGATATGTTTTTGTTTATGTAGGATGCCAAAGCTACATGCTGAATATATCATAGTTTATATTATCATAACAATGTATGGTATTTTAGCTATTAATCTAAAATAGGAATATCACATGTATATTTAATATTACTTCAAAAGACTCTAAGGCTTATTTACATTTTCTATATGTAGTGTGGTTTCAAGGACATTTTAATATTGGCCACTAATTTATACTGTCTGAATATTATAACATTATTTCAAAGAAATGTAGCTATAGCTGAGGATTACTTTCAGCTAATGTTTTATCCATTCTATAGACCCAAATGGAAAAGAATACCATTGCTAGACATTCAGAGTATGTGGCAAAGATCAAAATCCCTAAATGGGAGAAAAAAATTCTTTTATGTGCATCCTTAAGGTACAGCATGCAATGCAGCAAGATGTTTTTAAAAGAATGTGCAAAAAACAAATAAATGGTTTCCTTATTGTGCACCTAATCCTTTTAAAATAAATATGTCCTTTAAGTGAAATACATGATTACAAGAGAATACAGTATCTTCACTACAGTGATTATATTTATTTTATCATGAGCTTAGAAACAGCTTATATTAATCTGCATAATCATTTTTCTTTTTCCAACTATAATATCTGTATCTTAGTCAAAGGACAAAGTGCAGTTGGTTTGTTTTTCATATTCTTTATTTTCTCAGTTGGATTCAGGAAAGAACACAGTTCTTTTTATTACCATTTTAATTTTGATTGTTAACCCAAAACTGGGATCCAAAGCAAAGGAAAATTGTGAAAATTAACTTGTCCCAAGTACAAGAGAACAAAGCATGGACATTATGTTAATGCAATCATTGAGAATCTGGGAAGTTAAATGTATTTCTTAAAGACACAAAGTTAATGCTGCCTTCTGAAATTTCCATGTAAAAATCAAAAACACAGCTTTAATAGAGGACAGATGCAGGTACTGTATGAAGAATTACAGCTTAGAAAATTAATAAAAATAGTATCTAAAACAGTATTAGTAAGATATGAAGCCCCTTCATTAACGGTCTCTATGATAATATATCACTGAAAATGTTGCATGAAGGACAGTCTTTGATAGGATTATGTACAGTATAATAGCAAGATACTGAAATTAAAATTCACTGAGAAGATACATCTTGTGAACTGAAGGGTAAGAAGATAATAATGGTAACATTAATAATAATAAATAACAAGTATAAAATGATTCACATAAATAGAATTTCCATCAGCAACCATTATTGTAATTACAGAGATGATAAGGTAGTAATCTACAGTAAATAGCTAATCTTTATTGATTCACTATTTAATTCTTTTTTTTAAAAAAATGCTTTAGAACTGCTGTCAATAACAATAACATGTACACACGGGGAAAAAAGTTATATGGAAAAAGGATGTGGGAAGAATGTACGATATTATACAATCTCCAGCATTTCTAAAGAATCTTCTCAAGACATTTATATTCTTTTGTTAGGGGGAAAGTAAAAATTAAAAAAAAAAAAAAACAAGAATTAGGACAAGAAGAAGAAGACAAATGTATTCAAAAGAGTTTTCCCATTATTTAATGATTTCTAGGGGATTTATTCTAACATAGTTTATGGGGGTTCCATAGACTAAGTGAAAAAATTCTGAGATCTCAAGCTCTGGCTCTTTAATCATACCCCTCTCTGAGCTGAGAATTGTTCTTCATCAATGGCATCTGGGAGGAAAAGACAAGCCATCAGCAGCCTGACCCTACAGCAGCCCTAGGGGCAGTTCCACTGCCACCAGCAACGTTAGCTCGAAAGGCAGCCAAAAGGCGATACAAGGGTCCAGATAATAACAGGAGCAAGGAACTAACTACCTGCTGATAGAAAATAAATCCAATGTTTAACTCATGGGTCCTGTCAACCTAGTATTCCACTGGATAGTGGAAGTTAATTTTATTTTTAACATAAATGAAAGATGAGGGAGCAAAATGATAAGAACTATATGGAGTCTTAATCAATGAGGATTGGCAGGACATGGTATTGGACCAGAATTATGATTTTAATTTCTTCTGCAAGTGAAACAAAAATTAAGGAGAAAATATTAACTTTGATGTATACACACACACACATATTTGGGTGATTTTTAAAATTTATATTTATATTTATATTTCTGCAATTTCAACAAAACTTAAAATATGCATTTTGTTCATTCTTGTGACTTCCTGTGTTCACATAAGACATACTATATATATATATATATATATATATATATATTTCCCATTTGGATATTAATAGTCTTGATAATTATTATAAATTTAAAAATCTATCTTCTCTTCAGTAAGTCTGATAAAACAATACTTTATTAAACTTTTGATTGCCTATAAAATAATGCTGTAATTCAGGATATTTAAAAAAAATTTTTTTTTGTATCTGCATCTATCTAGCAAGTCTGTTCTATCTTCTCATAATAATATTTGAAGCCTGTATTTGTAAAGGAAGAAAAAAGCTAAACTACTTTAGAATTTTCAAAATATAAATGTGTACTTTCCCCCCCAAGTTAATGGCTCATTGAAGGGTTAAGAACCCTGGTTCTACAATGAGATGATTGAGACTAGTTCCAATGATCTTGTGATGAAAAAAGCCAACTACACCCTGTGGAAATTGAGTATGGATCACAACATAACATTCTCACTCTTTTTGTTGTTGTTTGCTTGCATTTTGTTTTCTTATTCATTTTTCTTTCTTTTTGATCTGATTTTTCTTGTGCAACAAGGTAATTTTATAAATATGTATACATATATTGGATTTAACATATATTTTAATATGTTTAATATATATTAAATTTCTTGCCATCTAGGGCAGAAGGTAGAGGAAAGGGGGAGCGGAATTTGGAACACAAGGTTTTGCAAGGATCAGTGTTGAAAAATTATCCATGCATATGTTTTGAAAATAAAAAGCTTTAATTTAAAAAAAGAACCCTGCTTCTAAAAAGATAAATATAAATGCTTTTTTATATTTATATTTTCAATAATACAATATCAGAATATGGGGGACTCTCCCAGTTTCCTTTTCTTCAAAAGTGAAGGCTATTCTCACAAGAGTAATAATAATGATAATAAGGCTGCTGCTGCTGCTGACAGCTAGCATTTAAATAGATTTTTAACTTTTCAAAACACTTTCTATGTGTTCTTTTTTTGATCCTTGAAATAGTCCTAATAGTTTGGTACCATTAATTAACCCTTGTTTTAAAAGTCACAATAGTAGTAGCAGTAGCAGCATATTCTTACTAATTGTAATAGAAGCAGTAGCAGCAGCAGCAGCAGTAGCAGTAGTAACACTAATAATTAATAATGAGTATTTATAGAGTGCTTTAAGGTTTGCTAACATTTATGAAGTACTTTGCAACTATCTCATCTTTACAACAGCCCTGAGAAATTGATGATATTATTTTCATTTTATGGGTCAGGAAATTAAGGTAATCAGAGATTAAGTGATGTATTCAATTTCATACAACTAAGGACATGAGGCAGAATTAGAACTCTGGACTTCCTGACTCCAAGGTCAGCACTATTTGGCCATCATCATCTACCTTATCAAGGAGAATAGGATAGGAGACTTCACATTAACCATTCTCCTTTCACCCTCTATGCCACAGAAATATGTGAAAAGAAATGTAAGGATATAATGAGTGGCTAGAAAAGAAAATGGTGATAATAAAAAGTCAACATGGCTTCATCAAGAATGGATAACAGCATATTAATCTCATTTTCTCTTTTCACAGAGTACAAAACTAGTAGAAGAGAGGAAACTGATAGATAGGGATTATCTTGATTTTAGTAAAACATAAGTAGTTTTTCATCCAATTATTTTGTAACTGAGGGAAATCTATTGCCTAGGTAATGGGTAACAGAACAGTAATATGGATTTGGACTTGTTGGATGGACAAGCCAAGATATTTCATTAATGACTTGATAACTATTTGGAAAATTTCTACTGGAGTGATCCATTAATGTGTACTTGAATATATGATTTTTAACCTTTTCTAAACTAGATTTTTAAACTAACGTTTTAAAATTATTCTCATTTTCCTCTGCATCTACCTCTATTTCTTATAACAAAGAATGAAACACAGAAGAAAATATTTTAAGCAGTTCACCAAAATCTATCATTGAAAAAGCTTGATGTTAGATTATACAACCATGGAACTCCAACCTCTATAATAGAATATGGGGGTTTTGTCTATCCATAGTTCCTTTCAGGACCATATCACACTGATATTTTCTTATACTACTATATCACACTAATGATACACAGCTATAAATTAGAAGGTTTGTTTTTTCAGATAAACTACTGTGTTTCCTCTTTTAATCCAATTTATGAAGTTTATTTTTTGAACCTTAAATATAAAACTTTACATTTATCACTTTTAAATTTCATCTGATTATTTCTGGCCCATTAATATTTTTACACCTCAATTCTGTCTTCCAAAATGTTTAAGTATTCATCTCTCTTTACTATGTATCATCTGAAAATATTATAAAGGCTCTATTTGTGTCCATGTCTTAGTATAAGTAATTAATAAATTGTCAAACAAAAAGTAAGATTGTGCCTCTTCTCCATTATTATTCTATATAATTCCAGAAATGCTAGGAATATCTAAAATACAAATTAAATAAAATTAAAAGAATAAAGTTAGGCAAAGGAGAGGCAAATTATAACTATTTGTCACTGACTTGATGGTTAACTCAGAAAATCCTAGGCATTTTGACAAAGAAACAATTTAAGATGATAGCTAGCTTAAAGTTTCTGGCTAAAAAATAAGTGCACAAAAATGAAAATAATTCTACATAATAAGAGAAAAAATCCATAAATCAATAATAGTAAGGGGATTCCAACAAATGCATAAAAAGGTGGTAATCAATCTACCAAAGCACAATCAATACTTGCACAGATAAAATGATAAAAAGTTCCTTAAAAAACCCAAAAACTTAAATAGTGGAAGTAATGCCCAATGCGCATGATATAATATAATCAAAGTTAATTTGATGTTATGTCAATCATCTGCTAAAAGAGTAGTTTATAGAATTCAATAATAATAATGACAAATTCATTTGAAAAAGCAAAAAATTTAGAATATCAAATGACATAATAAAAATGATATGAAGAGGGAATTAAACTTTTGAGGTCATCAGCAATCATCCAAATAATCTAGTGCCTATATATATATATATGACATATATTATATACTAATATATATGCATAATACATTAATATATAATATATAAAATTAAAAAAAATAAACCTATGGAAGAGAGAATACTGGAAAGAATCTGAAATAATTGACAATAACCTAGTATTTGATATACTTGAACATAAAAATTACTTGGAAAACTTCCTATTTGATAACTTCTGGGAAATTTGGAAAGTTATCTGGCAGATATTAAAATTAGACTCCCAATTTATACCACCAATATAGAAAGATGAGAGGAAAAGAGTTACAGGTACAAGAATTTGTTGTTACCTCTTTTCAAAGCTGAATACTGCTTTGTGATCCCATTTGGGGTATTTTTGGCAAAGATAATGAAGTGCTTTGCCATTTTCTGCTCTAGCTCATTTAACAGATGACGAAACTGAGGCAAAATGTAAAATGACTTATTCAAAGTCATACAGCTATTAAGTGTTTGATTTGAACTTAGGAAGAGAAGTCTTCCTGACTCCAAGTCAGCACTCTATCCACTGTACTACTAGCTGCTCAGGTTAAGGGATAGTCAGGAAAAATTCCTGGAATTGCAATGCTGGTGTTAATGAATTGTAGAATTGGTGGAGCAGAGTAAGATTCAAGAATACTGCAAAAGTAGAAAACAGCCAGGTAATGAAAGTCTTTAAAAGAAAACAGGATTTTGTGTTTGATCCTGGAAGCAAAAGCCAGTCACTGGAAGTATTAGGGAAATGACATGGTTGGACAAATACTTTGCAAGACAGCTTTAGAAGGTGAGTGGAAGCTGTACTAGAGTGAAGAAAGATAGAAACTGGGATGCCATGTAGCAGGCTATTTCATATTCTAGGAAATAAAAAAGGAAAGAGTTCTCTTTTCTCTAATTCTCTTCATCTCAAAACCTCTTGAGATAACTTTCCCTTTTGCTTTCTTTCTCCAAATCTGACACTAGGCCAGAAGCCCCCCTTACCAAAGCTAACCCCTCTGTATTACACTTAATTCCCTTCCTTTTTATCTTTTTCAGCATATTATAATCTCAATCATTTTTCTCTCTTGACACTTCAGCCTTTCCCTAGCTATCAATTCCTCCCTTGCCTTCAAACACATGCACATTCCACCATTCTTAAAAAACAAAAACAAAAACAAAACCCAAAAAAGATTTCTTTCAGCATCAGCCCCTCTAACTATTGGGTATTATTTTGCCAGACAAGTTAAGAAAAACTAACCAAAAAATCCCCAGCAATCCACTGTTATGGTCTTGACTTTTATCTTTCTCATTATTAATGCCTTTGCATTAATGGAGCTTCTGACTTCAACCAGATGAAATGTTCTCTCCAAAGTTGTCAACCGTCTGTCCACAATTTCTTTTCAAACCTAATAGTCTTTCCTTAGTCCTAATTTTCTATCTAACTGCTACACTTGAGACTCTTGGTTAATGTCTTCTCCTGTATAACTTCTTTCTAGGTTTTCCTTACACTATTCTTGATTCTCCTTTTATCTGTATGATCACTACTTCTCCATTTGCTATAGTGGTTCATCATCCAAGGCATTACTCAAAATTGTAGATTGCTCCCAAGGTTCTATCCTAGGTTATTGCTTTCTTGCTCCCATTCTTCCTCTCCTTCATGCTGCTGCTTCTCCTTCTTCTCTTCTTTTTTTCCTTCCCCTTCTCCCCTCCTTCTCCTCTTCTTTGCTGTCCTTTTCTTTTTTTCTCCACCTCTTTTTCCTCCTCCTCCTCCTTCCTCCACCTTCTTCTTCTCCTCCTTCTTTCATTTCTTCCTTCATTTTATCAGCTCCCATGGGTTCAATTATTTTCTCTATGAAGTTGATTCAAATATTTATATATCCAGTTCTACTCTTTCCCTAATTTTCAATACAATATTATCAATTGCTTATTGGACATTTCAAACTGGATTGGATATCTTAGTGACATCTCAAATTAAAATATCTGAAATGGATATCATTATCTTTTCTCCCTTACCTTCCTGTATTTTTGAACTTTACTTTTTTTTGTCAAAGGCATCTTCATCTTTCCAAGTTAATAACCATGAAATTATCCTCTGTTCTTTATACTTCTTCACCTAATGTATCCAGTCAATTACCAAATCTTGCTCTTTCTACTTCCATAAGATTTTATACCTTTTCTCTACTCTCACAGCTGACATCTTACTTCAGATCCTCCTCATCAATTCTTGATCAGAGTAATATTCAAAAGCCTAATTGGGTTTTTCTGTCTCAAATTCCTGCCCACTATAATCCATACTACATATAGCTGCCAAACTGATTGTCCTTAAGCCCAGATCTGACCATGGCACTCTATACTCAATGAATTCCACCATCTTCCTATTGCCTCCTCTGTTTAAAAGCCCTTCCTAACCTTATTCTGACCTATCTTCTCAGCCTCATTGCACATTATTCTCCCTCACACATTCTAGGATGCAGTGAAACTCATTTTCTCTCTGATTCTCACCATGACACCTCATAACCCATTTCTCTGCCATTATACTAGTCATCTCCCATACCTGGAAGGAATTTCTTCTCAGATCTCTCATGGACATCCTTTTTTTTTCCCTTTAAGGTATAGCACAAGTATATGTAATAACTTCCCTCATCTCTCCTCCAATTGCTAGTATCCCTTTTCTAAAATCACCTTGTACTTAAGCATTTTGCATGTCATATGTATTTACTTTTTAAAAAATTCTTTATATGTTTATATGTTGATAATAAGGATTGTTTTTTTTTTTCTATTTTATTTGTAACTCCAGTGCAAAGAAAGTGGGACAGGGAAGAAAGGAAAATGGGAATAAAAGAAGAAAGAAAGAAATAGGCCTTAGTTAACTGAGTTAATAAAGTGTATTTGTAAGTTGTACTGTGACAGGTGGGTTGACTTTCATGTCACATTACTATCCTGTAATTCTCTGTGCCTTCCAAAACACCTGAAACTGATCTGAATTACAATGAATTAATCTGAATAACTAATTACTTATTTGTATATATGTCATTTCAATACTTAGATTTTATACTCCTTGAGGTGAGAGATAAATTTTTATTTGTCTTTATGTTCTTTATTATGCTAGGCCAGTTACTTATACAGGTTTTCAGTAAATTCTTATTGAATGAATGAACCAACCAATGATAAACTAGTGAAACTTAGGATCATGGATTTAGAGATTTGGAGCTAGAAGAGAGCCTAGAAGTCATTTTACCCAACCTTCTAATTTTATAGCTAAGAAAGTGAGGCCTTGTAAAGTTAAGAGACTTGTCCAGGGTCACATAGATGGTAAATGACAAAGTTAACATTTAAATCAATTCCTCTGACTCAAAAATCTACCTTTTCCCCCCAATTTATCATGATGCTTCTCTTTCTCTAGAAAAAAAAAAAAACTAAAAGAAAAAGTTGCTTTTACCAAATAGAGACTTCCTTACTTAAACTTCCTCAAGAATATATATGCCCTTGACTTTCTAGGGAAAATTTCCTCCTCTCTCCTTTTAGATATGAAAATAAATATGAAAATATGTTTTAGGTTGAACATAAATGGGGGAATTGAATCCTGGAAATCCTGGAAAACTAGAGGAGAGTTATTTTGTTGAATGGAGATTGTGATATCCTAAAATCTATAAAATCAAGATAGACAATTTTTCTACTCCGAATTCATGTGGGGCTGACCCTGATCAAATCTATTTAATTCTCATAAAGCACGCAAACCCAAAATCAGAGGCCACAAAATAGACTGAAAAAGATTCTAGAATTTTATAAAAAGACATTCTAAATAGGAGCTTAATAGAAGCCTCTAGAGAATGCTTATTTAGAGATATTCTTTTGCTCCCTGTCCTTCCCTTTAGCTTATCAGTTGAAGTATTTTAACACAAGTATTTCTCAACCTTCCTGGAGAAAGTACTGGGGTTGCTTTAATAGCTACTATGTCAATTCCATCTCTCTTCTAAGTGCTCTATTGGTCCTTTTATATTACTTGTGACATAGTTAGTTGGATTTAGCTGGAAGCATTGAATATATGTACAGGTTCTTTAGACTAGTAAAAGGGCATTTCATTAATTTTCTTAACTTCTTAAATCAGAATTCTCCACAAAAGGCATGATCATCTATCTGATGCCTCTTCCTGACATGGAGATGACCTTAGGTTCTTCATAGCTATTTCAGTGAAGTGCAAACTCTAGATGAGTAATTCTAATGAGCTAGAAAGTCTTCATGTATTATCTTAGTGTTAGCAAAATGAGAACCTGTTTAATTAAATGCATAGAGATGCATAACTTAGCCATGAAATTCTTGTCCAGAGTGACACACAAAACAGAGAAAAAACCCAAAATGGGTTACTATGAAGTTTCCCTCTAATTTTTCATTGATGGTAAAAAGAGAGTACTAAGAAGCTTAAGCCTTTAACTTTCTAAAAATGTTAAACTAATTGTTAATATTATACATGTGTGAATTTTGTTCACTGCTCTAGGAGCAGATATACTACTGGAAGAACTGAATAGATTCCATATTAACATTTTCCCTAGAAATAACACCAGAGGCTATAAAGAAATGGAACTAAATGGAAATCTATCTTCTAAATTCTAGAAAAATTTAGTTAATGAGTTGGCAAGGGCCTCCAAAGTCAACATTTTCCACAAGATTTTGAACTCCGAGTACACAACAAAAGGCACAGGGAAATTCAGCAAAAATTATGCTGGAAAATTGGGTATAGCATCAAGAAGAAAGAAAGTTCAAAGTAATATATAATACTAAGAAGGACATTGTTTCTTTATTACAGATGCTTCATTCAATAATAGATTGAATAAAAGAGTTAGGAGGCAATAATAGCTCCTACCAAATAGCATCACAAAAAAGAAAGAAATTCATTACATTTTATAAAAGAAAAGTTGTGTTACAGATATGGGAGTCATTTCAGAATTAGCTGTCTACACTGAATGGTTAGAGCAAAGGTTAAAATCAAATCGAAATTTAAAAAAGGAATTAAGACAAAAAGACTTTGAGTATGAGTGTCAAAACTTCAACCTCCAGAACTGTTTAAATAAGCTGTCAACTCTGAAAAATAGACAATAGACATTGCCTTTACCATTATTTCTTAGAGAAGTCAAACTAATATAAATCATTCGGCATAATAAACAAAAAGAGTTTAAAAGAATCTGAACAAGTAAACATTTTATCTCCTTGCTAAACAGAGAGATTTAGCAGAGATCAGCGACCATTTTGTAGTTAACAGCTTATATGTAAAACATGGACAAAGGATGTGGATATCACCTTATAATACAATAAACCATAGAATCATAGACTTTAAGGTAGAAAGGAATTTAAAAGCCAGATTGTCCAAATATCTCATTTTTCAGATGAAGAAAATGGGATTTATAAGAACGGGAAGTGACTTGCCCAAAATCACAATGGGAATAAGCAGCAAAACTAGGATTGAAATCCAAGTCTTTCCATCTTATACCTACTGCCTTTCACTATTCAATGCAATGTGTTGTCTTCTTGCAAGTAATTAAAAAGAAAATAAACATAACAAAAGACTAGGGGGTGTGAAATATAAGTAATCAGACTAGCCTGGCAAAAGACAACAAATGACTATTAAATGGAACAGAGCTTTTTTTTTTTTTTTTTTTTTTTTCTAAAACAATTTATTTTTATTTAATTTCCCTATTGCAACACTTGTACTCCAACAGCTCAATAGTAGATGTACTATATAAGGAAGTGACAATGAGACTTCAGAAAATGAAATTAGAAAAAATCAGCTGAACTTAACAAAAAACACAACATAAAAAAAGAAATCCACACCAGTAGGATATAATTTTAAAGGGACCCATGAATTGAATTTCACAAAATCTCAATAGAAGATTTATAAATAATGGAAAAATCATAAATGTCACTAATACCCTACACTAATACAGTAATACTGTGCTTCACTATCCTTAAAAAAGGGAAGATTTACCCTAAAAACGCTAAGAAGGTATCAGTAATTGATGAACCATTCATAAGGAAAATCTTCTTGTTAACTAAAACCACTCCAAAATGGAATGTGTTGCTTTGGGAGTTAATAAGTTGAATTTTATTAAAGATTTTGAAACAAAGCCCGGATAGTAACATGTTGAGAATTTCGAGACTACAGAAATTCTGTAATATCATAAAATCATAGAGTTTTTTTAATTAAAAGTGAACCTACGGGTTATCTTATTCTTCTCCTGACCTGTTGCATAAATCCCTTCTATAACATCCTTGAGACATGATCATGGGAACTCTGCTTGAAAAACTCCCAATGAGTTTTCTAAAATGCAAATTAGCCCATTCTAACATTAGATAGCCCTAGGTATAACAGATTTCTTTCTTATATTCTCTCTACCTTGCATCTATCATATCTGATTCTACCTTCTGAAGTCATACAGACTATGTAAAAATTATTTTCTATCCTTGAAGTTAGTTAAAATGCTCTCCCCCTTTGCCTTTACTCCCACCGGAAGAACTTAGTTTTTGCAGAGAGATTTCTTAAATTGTCACATAATACAACTTATAATTTTATTATGGGGAATCCCAGTATTTCAGAATATTAAGAATATTAAGAAACATTTTATCCAGTGCTATCCACACTATCCCTTTAAACAGCAGCAACATAGATGTTTGAACTATATTTTTTCAGTAAAAATTACAATGTCAGGAAGTACATCTCCTTTTTATTGTATAATAGTTAATGCCTTTGCATTAACTATGATTCTACTATATTATTATAGTTGGGAATGTTAATTTCATTCCTAATAAGGGAGAGGTTGTAAATGGCATAGTGATTTACTTGCTAATTTGAGATTTACACAAATTTTCTTAAATCTCTTATCAGAAAGGAACTTTCTACTCTCAATTGACCTATCATTGAGAAAAGGTGACAGCATCATTGTGTGTGTGTGTGTGTGTGTGTGTGTGTGTGTGTTTGTGTGTGCAAGAATAGGATTCTCTGTTCCTTTAGAGGTTCAACTTCCTCTTTTAAATTCTCATGATTATTGACTATAAGGGAACTTATTATAGCTAATTGAAAAAAATGCAAATCTGTATAGACTACTGATTCTATCTTCTATTTACTTTTTACATCTGTGCAACTACTAATGATATGAAATACAGATTTGGTGAACACATATACATCTTCCCTTAGTGATGTGTTATATGTGCTTGTGAGTCCCAAAAAACTGGTGTATAATGATATGCCAGCAGTATGATTATATTTTTGTTATTCCACCATTCTTCCTGATATCTCACTCATCGGTATATAAGTATAGGATAAGATCAAAACGGTTAAGAATAGGCAACAAGGCTCACATGGAAATGGAATTAATGGATTGTTAAAAAAAATTGTAAAAGTATGTATGAATAAGTATGTAAGAATTATACATACTCTAAATGAGGCATGCAATTTTAGAAGAATAAAGCCCTAAAATTTGCCTGTTCAGGCTATTGTTAATTAGATAATTTAAATATAAAAAATTAACTACTGAATTTAAACTATTCTTTTATCTATATTTTATTTCTGTTGTTGATTTCTTGTAATAGTGAAATGATCACACAGCTATTTGATTGCTCTACATTTTAGTCTGGATGCTTTGAATAAAATATAATGCAGTACAGATGTCAACTCAAGAACTAAATAGCATATATTTCTAAAGAGCCATAAAAAATATTAACACTATAGAAACAATGGTTCAGTAATTACTTTTTGCTTTCTAGTGAGGTTAGGCATTTATCCTTATAGATCCTTAATACCCTTAAAGTCAGCTTTGCCCCTGTGGTCCTTTTACCTTTGTTGATAAATGTATTGTACAGAATACCTTGTATGACCACTGCACTATTTGAGGTCATGCTATGCTGTTAGCACAAATGGTGTGAACAATAGTTTATACGCCACTTAACTCCTTGGGAGAAACAGTTAACCTTGCCAGAGAGGACAGATCAGTCATGTATAGTTATTAAAGTCTAGAAGGTTTTGTTATGCTCTGAAATACTTTTGTACAACTACAGTATGCCTCGATTCTAGCTTGCATAAGCAGGAAAGGAAGAGAGGGGAAATTACCTTTAGTATCTTTATCAAATATATTTACAAATTAAGTGACAGAAAATTACTCAACATCCGTTTAATTTAGGACTCCAGTCCTATGGAGGTGGCCAATATTTTTTTTCCTTAATAAATAAATTTTCTAAAAATATTCTAATGAAATAAGAATGAAGGTCACACTAATGTAAGAAGGAAAGCTTTCTCAAGTTTTCATCCAGCTAAAGTGAATTCAATTTGATCACTTTGCTTAAAGATTTCAAAAATCATTCCAATATTCTTTAAGTGATTGCTTTGGCTGTGGAATGGAGGGTCTTTATTGAATTTACTTCAGGTTATCACTGAACTTCATTTAACTTTAAATTTCAACTATAAGATACTCTAACTGAATCTTTTTCCCTCTTAGGGCCATCAGTTGATGGCAGAAGAGAAAAGATTAGTCATAAATAAATATAATAAAAGTTTTTCTTTTAAATGGAAGGAGCTCCTCGTATGAGTTTTAGCAAATTGAGAGTGAAACCAAAATGAAGACACAAGATTACAGGAATCTTAGAATACTGAAGATGTGACAGCTTGCCCAGTATCCTCCTTTTATAGCTGAGGCTCAGAGAAGTAAATTAGCTTGATCAAGGTCATGTTGTTAACTAATGACAGATCCACAAAGCAGTTGGTTTATTACTCTTAGAAAAAAAAAAAAAAACTTTGTTGGTAACTGCCAGTATCTCCAGTAATAAATATGGCAGTTATTCTTGACAGGAATAGTAAGAAAATAATCATGGTATTACCAGGATATAGATCTAGATAGGATATTAGAAGAATTTATGTGTGTACATATACATACATATGTGTATTGTGTGTAAACATATATAGTTTCCTGTGAGATAGTACCATTTTTCATATTCATTTTATTTTACTTTTTCTAAAATACAGTCAACTTTCAGGGTATGAGGTTTGGGATATGTGGATTTTAATCATATAATTGAAAAAGCTTGAATTGAGAAAAGCATTATAAAGCAAGATTGGTCATTGACCAGAACACTCATATCTTAAAAGGTGAGATCATGGAGAAGACTGTGCCTTAAAGCCTCAATAAAATGTATAACATCTTATGTAGTTGTGTGACTATTTTCTTAAGTTCTATGGGAGAAAGTATATTAACATGGCTCTTCCCAACACCAGCCAAAGAAAAAGAAATCAGTTTACCCCTCCTGCCTTAAAATAATCTCCTAACTGGTAAAATTAAGCTATGTCTCTTTATTTATTTATTCCTCTTGTAAAAAGATTTAAAGGGTATGTAATTCCTTGAGGCTTTTACATATAAGCCCTTCACAAAAAGCAAAATTATACAGTTCTGCAAATGAACTAAATTAGCTACATTTATTTAAATAATCACTATAGAGGAAACAATAAATCAACAACAACAAAAAAATCCTCTTCAAAAAAAGAAAAAAGAAATGTGTTTACAAAGTGTCTTGTAATTTATTTTACCAAGGACACAGACTTTTTGCTCTTAGCTAATCTTGCTTCTAACAGTCTATTATCACATCAACCATTAATGAGTATTTGTAATAGAAAGACAGCCTGACTCCTGGTCCTTGAAAAAAGGGGGAATAAGTTCTACCTTCCTCTGAGGCCCTGTGACTCTGAAACACATTCTTCTAACAAACACTTTGTCAAAGGTTCCTAATAACTTCAGAGACAATCAAAATTAAATGACAGAGCTTTGTTAAATCAGGGAAAGAGGTTATTTGAATGGTCATAATCATGCAATTATCTCATCTTCACTCTATTTCAAAGGACTCTGTCCCTATCTCGTCCTATATCAGAAGTAAGTGAGTAGGGGGAGCTCTCACGCTGAACCTGTGATGTATTCATAAATCAGGACTTTCAGAGCCTGTCACGGGCACCATAATGAGGGTCATTATTCAGGCAGAGTGTCAAAACTACTATCAAAGGGCCTTCTCAGAATTACAATCATTCTGTTTCTTGTTAAATAAGCAATGTAGTACACAAAAATGGCAAACAAGGAGCAGGTCAATTTGCTACAGTGTGAGGGCACAGGGATCTCCAGAGTAATTTACCCTCTGGGAATTCTGATGGCTGGTGAGATGAATTATATACACCCTCGGAAAAGATTAATGACAATAAAATCTCCCGGAATATTTTCACAAAGAAACACCCCAAACTGTCCATATGGCAAGTTCGGTAAAGGAGACGACATTTTCTAAAACTGAATACATTTTTGTTGGGATCTTTGTGGCTTCCCAGTGGCTCGCTGGGAAAATTCGGCATCTTTGTTGAATATTTGAAAGTCCACATTTCAATGCTCAGAATTTACTTAAGGTATAACAGCTTTTGTTCATCTGATGAAAAAGAAATTAAAAAGAAAAAATACCTAGAAAAACTCCTTACTCAGTATCTCCCCCCAAAACACCTGCTGTTCTTATCTTTGATTTGTTTTGTTTTGCTTTTCTCCTGACAAGGGGGCAACACTGATGAAAAATGGGGGGAACCACTTAACAAATACATCAAACCGGACTTTTTTTTGCAACCTGTTAGATTCCTTCCCCCCCCCCAACTAAAGACGTACTGTAAAAAAAATGGATTAGAGATTAAACTGAACATTAAAAAAAAAAAAAAGCTCTTTTTACAACACCAAGATAAAAAAATCAAGGTTCACAATAATGTTTTGCCTGCAAAATATTTAGCTCATTTTTTCAGAATAGCAAATGTTCGGCTTTGTGCAATTATGAAATCAAAGATTATATAGTTCCCTTGGTGAGATGAATAATATACATCCTTAATTTTTCAAATTTCAAAAAAAAGATTTTTTAAAAACATATGTCAGAAAATATTTTTCCCACAAAAATAGTTTCCTTCATTTTCTCTTTCTCTTTCTTCCTTTCTGTCTTAAAATTTCTATTTCCATCCTTCATCCCTCTTTTTTCTTTCTTTTTCCTCTTTGTCTTCTTTTTTTCCTGCCTTTCTTCTCCCTCCTCTTTTCGTCTCTCTCCTTCCCTTCCTTCCTACTTTCTTTTTTTCTTTTTTCTTTCAAACAGATCTTTCTTTGGGTACAAATACTTGAATATGATAAATATTTTTCAAGGAGACATATTCACTATTTTTTTTACTTGTGACTATAGTAGCTTTAGAATACATTTTAGCTCTTGTTTTATATAAATATTTTAAAGTGCTTTTACAACAAGGGAGTTGGACTTGATCTATGATTTCACTGGTATGAGAAATTTCCTCTACCAATGTAAATTGGCATCTTCCTATCTTTAGCCCCTAGCATAGAGCCTTCATATATTAAATACAATAAATATTTGTTAAAAGAATTAAAGTCTCTTGAAAGCATCTTCTGTTATATAACCAGACCTGGTTTTTGAACTCTTAAAAATCACTTATGGGAAACAAACAAACTCAAAATAATTTTTGGGTTTAAGATCTCAATTGATACACTGGTTACAACTGGCCTTAGTGTCCTAAATCCTAAGGTTTTATTTATAGAAGTTGAATTAAACATTGCCCTAAGTGAATGAATAGTGATTCATTCAATTAATTGAATCGAATTTATTCACCCAAACCAAAGAAGTGTTGGAAACAAACTCCATTTTCAGGATCTTATTTTTCTAATTTTCTTCTTTTTACAATGATTCACCAAGACTATTCAAAAAGAAGTGAGTGGAGGGAATATTTAATATAAGAGACCGAACTATTAAAAGTAGTAATAGAAAAGTGGACTTATTCCCTAGGAAACCTCCATGTAAAAGTGTGCACGAAGTAAAGGATATTCTACATATTTTTTCAAAGCTTTGACTTCATCATTCTCTTTTATTGCCTCAAGCATTAAAATTATGGTAGATTATTTTAAAAGTACTACTGAGGTTCTCCACCTCAGTGTGCTAAACTAAATAAATCCTACTTTACCTAGACTTATTGTTTAAGTAAATTTGTATCAATGAAATAATCAAAAGCAAACCAATTATATTCTGGCATCTTTTTTTATCCATCTGTTTGGATTTAACTGTCTATTAAATGGTGTTTGCATATGAGAAATGTTCTATTGTATGCAGAGGTACTCAATTATTTAGATTATACATTTGAATAAACTGTGCAGTTAAAGGACTATCCTTGTAATGTAGGACAATTACATTTTCTTACATAGTTTATAGGTTATTAAACTAATATCAATTCGACCCACACAACCAGTCACTGGCTTGCAACCTTTGCGTGGGCGACTTATCTTCTTTAGGGGTTCAGCCCTACCCCAACAATTAAAGCTATTACCAGTCATTTCAAATTACACCAAATTATGCACATTGGTCTTGGGAAAAGGGTTACATGAGTTGAAATCACATGCAAAAAATTAATTTCTTTGAAGAGTTTAGGTTAATGAGTATGACAGCTTACAGTATACTGTACGTAGACATCTCAGCTATATGAGATGTGTGTTTCCCTATTTTAAAGAACAGTTACGCCTCTGTACCCAAGTCTTAAAAGATAATTTCCCCCTTTTGATTCCACATATAGGAATTGAATTTGACTGGGCACCAAAGAGCTCTAAGTAAGATTTCCTTCCATACAGAATTAATATTATAAATAATTTGCTTTCTCCATTCATGATCATGGGGTTAAATAATGGTAGCCATTGTGGTATAACTGAAGAAAAGTAATTAATCTATAATCCATCAGTTATTGACTCAAGTTATGTGTCAAGTGCTATGCTAGATAATAGGGATACAAAACTGAGTGAGGATGATGTAGCTTCTAATTCTATCACTGACACATACTTTGTACCTAACAACAGGCAAGTTTTCAGAATCCAAAACGAAGTCTCTTTCTAGTAAGTCACTTTTGGGATATAATTAGGGGGGCTTAAGTTTTATTTGAGACACATAGGATTTTCATTAGGAAATTTATCACCAGAGACAAAAATAATATGCTCTAATTGTCTTTGATTATATACCTTACAAGGAAGCTTGATCTTTATAATAGTTATATTTACAAGGAAATACTACCATGAAGAAAGTGGCCAATATAATTCAGGGACATAAGAGGATGAGGTCTTATCTCTGTATAACTAGTTTCCTAAAAGAATAAAAAAATTGAATTGGGTTATATGGCACAAAATGGCCATATCCCTCATTGTCCCACATATCAAATAACAGATAAAGCTTTTTTTAAATTCTTATGTTATAAAATATTCAAGTTCTTTAGTGTTTCCCAGGTCATGGCTAAAGGACTGATGAGGAGGATGGAAACTCAGCAAAAACTAACAACCTCAGCTCAAAATTATAGTCCAGATGAAAAGAAAAAGTATCCAAGAGATGCATGTATTCCGTTCAATCTATGTATTCATGGGAACATGGGAATAAAATATATTGCAATATTTTTTCAATGTATTGAGTGATTTTGATGATTTTTTCCTCTTTATGTCTTTTTTAAAGTTTTTAATCTTTGTTATGAGATGACTCTCTGAAAGACGGAAAAGATACAGGAAGAAATTTAGGCAAAAAAATCCCAAAATATTACAATTATTTTCAGTAAATTTAAATAATTAAAATAGCATATTATTGAATGTCTATTGTTAGTATATGATTTACAGCTTAATCTATAATTCTCATGTTTGAAATAGCCACATGTGCATAAATGTTGCACAAGTAACAGAAAGTTAGTCCTTGGATTATAGCTTCTGTAACTATAATTTTAACTTTTTTATGTGATAGGTACTTCTGATGACTTCACTTATAATTCAGAATTGTAATAGCTTTAATATTGATTGTATTGCCCCCCACAAAAGATGATAATGACATTATGCATCATCACCACAAAAAATCAGACTAAACATAATGCTTTAAACACAGTTATCACTGCAGAAATGTTTGTGAAATTGAGTTGAAGCAAAGAATTTTAGAACCTCAGAGTTAGATAAGACTCTAGGTCACTTAGTTTAGTTTACAAATCCCTCTGGGAACAACTTTGACGGAATAAAGTAAGCTCTTTAATTTCCAAGGAAAAGAAAGAATAAAAAAAAGCATCAGACTATTCATTCAGCCTTTCTGAATTACAATATGTATGTTTCTGATGAATGTTGAGTGCTCTCAGTAGAGTCAAATAATGTCATGATGACAGGTGTGAAGTTGGTAACTTGGGATACATAATGCATGTACCCAAAGGTGCATCTGTGTATCTCAGACAGACTAACCTTGCTTATCAAAAATGTTTTGGGACACCAAAACATTTAGGTAAACAAGGCTTTGAGTAATCAAGGGAGTTAACAGGTAATTGATTCATGTCAGGAGACATAACCTAGATATATGAATATGAGACAGCTTTGAAACAGGAGACTTGGGATATGGAACTTGAATTGTATATATTTAGGATTTATGAATAGCATTAGCAATATTAATGTACATTTTTGTCTGTATTAAAAAAACAACAAGAAAAAACGTCATCTTGGTTGAAAAGGCATTATATAACATAATAAAAAAGTGAGAATAACATTTCAAGATGTTTGAAGTTGTCAATATTTTTAAAAAATAAAAAGTAATGTGTTTCCCTACTAACACCTGATTTACATATAACAAAAGTCCATTGGAATATGAACAATTAAGAGTATATTAAGGTTTATATATAGTTGCCAAATTTACTTTTTTTGGTTCTAAATCATAAAGAATAGCCTTCCTACAGCTTAATCTCTCACTCAAATACACAAATGCAAACTCTTAGCTCCATTATGTTTTGTGTTGATAGAGAATTTTGAGGAAAGTCAGAGTAACGATAGTCAGATAAATCTACAGACTTATAACTAGTTAGAGTGAGAACAATCTGCTGCTGCACAATGATATCCTTATGATAAAGCAAAGAAAATTTCAAGCTTCTTGGGTAGATTCTCAATAGTAAACTTATAGAAAGTATATACAAGACTTATATAAGGTGTGATGCAACATTGAACTATTTCCAATAGACTTGATTGAAGTACCTTGATGAAAATAATGGTAACTATGTCACCTCTGGTCTTTAGATGCTACATATAAGGTATCAAAAACATTGCCACAATATTCCCAAGTAAGGCCAGAATTTTGTAGATCTAGGGTAGATAAACAGATGATTGATGGATAAATAGATTAGAAAGGAAGGAAGGAAAGAAAAGAAAGAGAGCAAAGAATGGGAAAAGAAAAAGGAAAAAAGAGAAAGGAAGAAGGAAAGAAAGAGAAAGGAAGAAAGAAAGAAAGAAAGAAAGGAAGAAAGAAAGAAAGAAAAAGAAAGAGGAAGGAAGATGAAAGATAATTAGATAGATACAGGCAGCTGTGTGGCATAGTGGATAGGGCCTTGGCCTGGAGGTGAAAAACTTATATTCAAATTCAACCTTTGATACTTACTAGCTGTGCCCTGGGAAGGTTATTCAATCTCTCTTTCTTTGCCTCAGTTTTCTCTTCTGTAAATTAAGTATAATAATAGCTTTTACTTTTCAGGATTATTATTAAGATCAAATGAAGTAATTGTAAAGCATTTAACATAGCACCTAGGTCATAATAAGTGCTACATAAAGGTTAGCTATTATGATGATTATAGATAGTCTGATAGCTATCCAAGAACAGACAGAAGAATATATCTAGACATGGAAGCTGTCTAGGATGAGTTTCTTCCATGATTTTCTTATCTCCTCCTTTTGCTGTCCTGGAATTTCCTACCCCTCCCTCTGCAACTGAGGATGCTTTGTGCCAAATGCCCTGGGCACAAGTTTGGCTACTAGCCCAAAGCAGAGCATAGATCTTCCATGAACCAGTCATCTGTAATTTCACCATTTAGATATTTTAAACTTAAGCTTAAAGCAATACTACCATTATATTTAAACTTAAAGGAATATTTCTAACTCTTTGATAATCAAACATAAGGTTTTAGAACAGGATAAAGCATTATGACAAAGTGAGTTTTATACCAGGAATGCAGTGCTGGTTTAGCATAAGAAAAACTATTGGCGTAATTGACCATATCAATAACAAAATTAACAGAAACCATATGATAATCTCAATAAATTCAGAAAAAGCTTTTGACAAAGAACAACACCCATTCTTATTAAAGCAATAAAGAATAAAGGAATAAATGGAGTTTTCCTTAAAATGATAAACAGCATCTATCTCATCAGCAAAATCATTATTTATAATAGGGAGAAGCTAGACAAATTCCCAGTAAGATCAGGGTGAAACAAGGATGCTCATTAATACCACTATTGTTCAATATTATACTAGAAATGTTTACTCTAGCAATAAAAAAAGAAAAAGAAATTAAAGGAATTAGGGTAGGCAATGAAGAGATTAAAGTATCCCTCTTTGCAGATGATATAATAGTATATTTAGAGAATCCTAGACAATCATTCAAAAACTTACTTGAAACAATTAACAATGTTAGCAAAGTTGCAGTATATAAAATAAACCCAGACAAATCATAAGCATCTCTCTATATTACTAAAGAAGCCCATCAGCTGATATAGAAAGAAAAATTCCATTTAAAATAAATGTAGACAAAATACAATTTTGGGGTGTCTGCTTGCCAAGACAATCCCAGGAAGTATATGAACACAACTACAAAGCACTTCCCCCAAATAAAGTCAGACCTAATCAATAGCTCATGAGCTGTCTGAGCTAATATAATAAAAATGATAATTCTACCTAAATTGGTCCACTTGTTCAGTGCCAATCAAACACCCATAAAATTATATTATAGAGCTAGAAAAAATAATAACAAAATTCAACTGGAAGAATAAAAGTTCAAGAATATCAAGAGAATTAAAGAGAAAAATACAAAGTATGGTGGCTTAGAATTACCAGACCTAAAACGCTACTATAAAACAACAGTGATCAAAGCCATTTGGTATCAGCTAAGAAATAGAATGGGGGATCAATGGAATAGGTTAGCAACACATGACACAATAATCAATGACTATAGTAATCTAGTGTTTGATAAAACTCAAAACTTCTGCTTCTGGGATGAGAACTCATTATTTCACAAAAATGATTGGGAACACTGGAAAATAACTTGTCAGAAACTTGGCATAGAGCTACATCTTACACCCTATTCGAAAATAAGGTTAAAATGGGAATATCATTGGGGAATAAAGGTGATACCATAAGCAAATTAGGAGAGCAAGGGATAGTTTACCTATTAGATCTTTGGAGAAGGGAAGGATTTATGGACAAAGAGGAACTAGAAAACATTATGAAATGCAAAATGGACAACTTTGATTAAATTAAAAGGTTTTTTACACAAACAAAACCAATATAACCAATATTAGAAGAGAAGCAGAAAACTGGGAACATTTTTTTTTTTTTACAGCCAGTGTTTCTGATAAAGGCCTCATTTCTAAAATATATAAAGAACTGATTCAAATTTATAAGAATATGTCTTTCCTTAATTGATAAATGGTCAAAGATATGGACAGGCAATTTTCAAATAAAGAAATTAAAGCCATTTATAGTCATATAAAAATGTTCTAGATCACTAGTGATTAGAGAAATGCAAATTAAAACAACTCTAAGGTCCTATTTTATATCTCTCAGATTGGCTAAAAGGACAGGAAAAGATAATTATAAATTTTGGAGGGGATGTGGGAAAACTGGAACACTAATAAATTGTTGGTAGAGTTGTGAAATGATCCAACCATTCTGAAGAACAATTTGGAACTATGCCCAAAGGACAACAAAACTGTGCATACCCTTTGATTCAGCAGTGTTACTAGTGGGTCTATATCCCAAAGCAATCAAAAAAAGAGGGGAAAAGACTTAGGTGTTCAAAAGTTTCTAGCAGCTCTTTTTGTGGTGTCAAAGAATTGGAAAATGAGTACATGGCATCAATTGGCAAATGGGTGAATAAGTTGTGGTAAATGAAAACAATTGTTCTATATTGTGTTTTGTTTATAAAATGATGAACAGGCTGATTTTAGAAAGACCTGGAAAGATTTACATGAATTAATTCTGAGTGAAACGAGTAAAAGCAGGAAAACATTGTACACAGCAACCACAAGTTTGTGTGATGATCAGCTATAAAGGACTTGGTTCTTCTCAGCAGTTCAATGATCTGAGATGATCCCAACAAACTTTGGAAGGAAAATGCCTTCCAAATACACAGAGAGAACTATGAAGACAATGTAAATCAACACATTATGTTCACTGTTTTTTCTTTCTTTTTCTTTTTTATTTCTCTCAGGTTTTCCCTTTTGTTCTGATTTTTCTCCCCCAATATGATTCATAAGTAAATAAGTAAAAAAAAAAATTGTATATGGATGTAGCTAGGTGGTGCAGTGGATAGAGTACCAGCCCTGAAGTCAGGAGGATCTGAGTTCAAATTTGTCCTCAAACACTTAACACTTCCTAGCTGTGTGACTCTGGGCAAGTTCACTTAACCCCAATTGCCTCAGGACAAAAAAGTATATATATATATATATATATATATATATATATATATATATATATATAACCAAAAAAATTGTTTCTACATGTATCTGGAAAAAAAAACCCAACAACTTTGAGGGGAAGCTAGATGGCATAGTAAATAGAGTACTGGCCCTGGATTTCCTAGAAGACCAAAGTTTAAATTTGAATTCAAACAATTGATACTTCCTAGCTATTGGACTGAGGTAAGTGACTTAAACCTAAGTGAAAAAGAAAGGAAGAAAGAAAGAAAGAAAGAAAGAAAGAAAGAAAGAAAGAAAGAAAGAAAGAAAGAAAGAAAGAAAGAAAGGGAGGGAGGGAGGGAGGGAGGAGGGAGGGAGGGAGGGAAGGAAGGAAGGAAGGAAGGAAGGAAGGAAGGAAGGAAGGAAGGAAGGAAGGAAGAAAGGAAGGAGAAGAGAGGGGAAAGAGAGAGGGAGGAAGGGAAGGAGGGAGGAGGAGAAGGAGGGAGGTTGAGGGAAGGAAGAGAACAGCTTTGAGCAAATATGTCTCACAAATTATCTATGAAGTACTTATGAAGGAAAATATTATCTCCATCCAGAGAAAGAACTGATAAATAAAAGTATCTATAGAATCATTTTATGTTAAAAAATTATAGGAAGACTTAGCTACATGTTTGTTAAGAATTTTATAAGGAATTTATATTTTAAATTTATATATCCTTATATTTATATATATATATATATATATATATATATATATATATATATATATCCTTAAATTTATAAGGAACAGACAGTTGTGCAGAATATATTTGCAGTTTTTGTGCAATTATGTTTTTTAAAAAACTATACTATATTATGGAAATGCTTGTTATATTCAATAAATGAACCATGTGACCAAGATTTTCCTGAAATCATGTCCAGTGAAGGGCTTTTAATCAATGAAAAACAGAGATTAAACAATTGAAGTGTCTTTTCCAGGTCATACAGTAAGTAACAGAGAAAAGTTTTGAATCCAGGTCTGACTTCCAAGTTTTGTCTCCATTTCACTATGCTATGCCATCTGCCTGAAAAGCTTGTTTGCATTCAGGTCCTGAATTCCAGCTATCTCAAATATGATGCTTTCATTACAGGGCTTCAGAGACAGCTTATTTTCTAAAACAGCATTTATTTCAGATGAGGATCAGATTCAGGAGTGTGCTGCTAAATAGTTAACAATCAACTTTCAAACAAAATCATATAACCATGATACATATTTGTTTAATCTGAATTATTAACATTTTCTCCATTAGTTGAATTTTATACAATCAAGAAAACAATGTATCAATGCATAATTTATAATGTTTGCTGATTTCTTAAGTATTAGTGTGTTCACACTGAAAATTTTACAACTGGCCTAAATTGGTGCAGCTGACCTCAGCACACCTCTGATTCTGATGCAATGAATCACTCAGAGTCTAGGTACAAAAGGAAGCCAATCTAGCAAACATTTACTGAGTCTTATGGAACAACAATGGGAATGGGAAATATAAGGAATCAAAAACTGGGTTATTTTACTAATATGCAAAGGATATTATCCACAAGTTGTTCCAAGATGAGTAATAAGTACAAGTTTAGGAAGCTTCCTGGTCTCCTGCAAGGAATCTGGGGTACCCCAGGTAGGAACAGCCTGCAGGATATTAGGGGTTCCCACAGATTCAAGAAACCTCTCTGTAGTGAGTAGGGGTAACTTTCATATATTTTTCTGAAGGCCCCCATAATCAGATATTTATCAGAGTTTCAAGTCTGTGTCCCAGATCATCTCCCTGAAGTAAACCTCCTTTAATGGCTAGTGATTGTTGGGTAGTTAATTGCTTAACTCAACTCCTGGTCCATCTACTGAATTCCATTCACTACTTGTGTTTACAAATCTCTGTTTATAGTTGTTCCCTTGATTCCTTCCAAAAGTCAAAATAGACCAGAGAAGAAAGCATGGTCAAGGCTATTTGTTGGAGATAAGGAGCAGAAATATAGTGATTTTATTTCCTTCATTGAAATCTTTCTTTTGCTCTATGCCTTACTAGAAACTACCTAATCTAATGTCCTACATTGATAAGAATATGTGTAAGACTCTTAGCTACATGGAAGTAGCTAGGTGGCAAAATAGATACAGCAATGGACCTAAAGGCTGAAGAATTAAGTTCAAATTCTGCCTCAGATACTGGCTGTATGACTTGGGACAAGTCATTTAACTCAGTTTGCCTCAGTGTTCTCATCTATAAAATGAGCTGGAAAAGGAAATGGCAAATCATTCCAGTACCTCTGCCAAGAAAACTCCAAATGGGCTTGTGAAGAATCAGAAATGACTGAACAATAACATTGACCATAGGGAGAAAGGACTCAAATATAACAAAATAAAAGTAAGTAAAAAAGTTTGAAAAAAGAATATTAGCTATCTTCTGTATTTGGTAAGAAAGTAAAAATATGAAATACTAAAATAACAATACTAAATGTTATCACGGCGAAGTCAGGAAAAAAAAGGATAATTAACAATTTTCTTACCAATCAAATTCTTAAAAAATCATTTCTCCTGCCCCCAAATGCATGAAATAGTACAAGTCTATCTAAATGTTAGTGTTCTCCTAACAAGTTTGTATTTAACTAGTTTGTGTATGTTTGCATTTGCTAGCCAAATTTACTCAACATATTTTTAAACATACTTGCCTTTCCCATTAGAATGTGATCTCCTAGTCATTAGTAATTATTTCTTCTTCAGTACCTTAGCAGGGTAGCTGGCACAGACTAGGTGCTTGATAAATACTCTTTGATTGGTTTATTGATTGACTGATTTGGTAAAATTAAGGGGGTTAGAATAAATCATTTCTCAGTGCCTTCCAACTCTAAATCTATGATTCTTGTGGAGATAATAATTAGCCTTAAGCTCTGGATGAGCATTTATCAACAATAAGTATCAAATAAAAATATGCACATCCAAAATAGAAAAGAAAAAAAATCTTTTTACAATTATACATTTGCCATTTTAACAAGATTCAAATGAACCCAGCTCAAAATAATTGTTGTTTTACCTGCAACAGTATAGTTAAACTTACTTCTCTATCTTTGTATCTTTTATGTTTTTTGGTCTCCTTCTAAAGACCTAGTGTTTAGAAGCAGTAAGATTGTATGGTTAGGTAAAGCCAGCTTTACTCCAGGAAAATGAGTTCAAATTCTGAATCAGACACTACCTATGTGACTACCAGCAAATCAATTATCTGTTGCTTGGGTTTCTTCATCTTTAAATTCAGGATAATGATAATATAATAATAATAATACTAATAACAATAGTACTGATTTCTGAAAAAGTATTGTAAGGATAAAATAAGATCATATTTAAAAAGCACTTCACAAGATCTATTTTCTCAGGGAAAAGGGAGGGGAGAGAAAGAGAATTTGGAACTCAAAATTTTAAATAAAAATGTTAAAAAATGTGAAAAAACACGTCACAAAACTTAAGTACTATATAAATGTTAACTATTATTTTGACATGTAAAACAAAATTTATTAGCTATTTGCTCAATACATAGATAAACTCAGCTCCCATTTATGTCTTAATTATTTAATACTGACCTCACCAATACAATGAATACAGGTGAATGATAGTAATAATGCTTCTATTTCTGGTAATTTTAATTTTTCACCACATTTGCTGAAAGTATATAGATGACTAGATAGATAGATAGATACAAATATATAAACACAATTTTAAACAATCAGCATTTATCTAGCATTTATTTGATATCTCTAGTATTTCTGGTCCATATTTCACACCTCCAGCTTGCAAATCAACATGATGCACAAGAAATTACCATTTCTCAATGAGACATCTTTGTTTTGGCTTTCTTGTTAAATTTAATATTTCTCCAATTTTGATTTGTTTGAAATAGAGACTGAAAAATGAAATATATCATCCTATTCTCAAACAAGTGAAAAACATTATGTCCTAAGTAAAATACTATATTATCTTATACCAAGACACAAATAAATCTCAGCATGAAAATATTTTTAATTTGCTAAAATGAAAAATTTGTCAAATCACTTTGATAGCTCTTTTTAAAAAATGAATCTTGGTTCTTTTTTAAAAAGAAAACTACAATGCTTTATAAACAGCTCAGATAGTTTCCTTCTCATCTAAGCATAATTTCAAATCAGAAATCCTTTCTACATGTCCCTAATTACTACAGAAAATAATTCTTTTCATGTAAGCCTCTTCAAAGTCAAGGTGGCTGTCATCAAAATTTCAAGCACTGTCTCATGATTATACATAACAGTAGAGGGGGTATCTAGATTTTATTTGGTTCTGGCAGCAATTTATTGAAAGTGGACATTCTCTGCCTATTTAGAAAAGCTGATCATAAACACAAGCATCTTAGTCTTTATGCCGCTTTATAATGAATTATACATTCCCCTAATGGCAATGAAAACTAGGAAAACAAGGTGCCATTCTTGATTTGGAGCACAGTTAGTGCAAAGAAACCAAAGGACTGCTTGTTCCTCCTATAAACTAATACCAAATACTTCCCCTTGATGCTTGTTTTCCAAAGGATTTTAAGTGAAGTATTATAAGCATTTTTAAAGTGAAATGTATATGATACACACACACACACACTCACACACACACACACACACACACACACACGTGTGATTTTCCCTTTTTCATCCACAAAATTCTAGAGATTTGTTAATACATCTTAAAAGCAAATTTTATGCTGCTAAAATTAATCTAAGTTTCAGGTTAAAGAAAAGACCCTATGACATTTTTTTTTCTTATATATGTAGAATTATATATTAATGGTTGGCATAGATAGCAAGTCTAGACTGTGAATCTCAATTACTGAAAGAATGAAGATAGCCATGCATAATTCCTATAAGAAATGATGTTGGAAGATTCACAGTTTGTAAAGAAAGATGATCATTTTGATTATGAGCACAGGAATTTGAGGTACTTAAGTAACATTCATGTGAAGCCATTCAAAGAATATTGGTGAAATGGAGATAGAGTTCAAAAGAAAGAAGGATACTGAATATAATAGGTTTTGAAGTCACCTGAACAAATATGGTAATTCAACTGATGGAGTCATTTAGAATTTAGGGAGGAAGTGTCGATAGAGAAGAGATGGAAACCAAAGTAAAATTTTGTGGAACACTCTACCTAAGAGATACAACATGGATAAAAAAATAGTAGAAGTGCCTTAGGAGTGCTCAAAAAGTTAGGAAAATCAGGAGACATTAGTATCATTGAAGCAAAAAGAAAAACCAAGAATAAGAAAGTAAACAGTAGCACCAAATACTGCAGTAGATAGAAATGTATGAGCACTGAGAAAATGCCATTGAATTTATCAAGTAAAAATATCAGTGGTGACTTTTGAAAAATCATTTTTAACATAGCTATGAAAGCTAAATATCAGATTATTGAGGTTAAGGACTGAATGAGCCATGGAGAATTAAACACATTAAGTGTGGACTATTCTTTCCAAGGGAGAAGATCCTTCTTGGGAGTTAGGAATGTCAAAGGAAAGGTTTTTAATAGTAGTAGTGGAAACAATACTGGGTACTTTTTGTTTTCAAAAAGGACTAGATAAACCTGAGCATGTTTATAGGTAAAGAAGAAACATAAAAAAGTGTGAAAAGTGACATCAAGCAAGGAAAGAAGGAAGAAAGGAAGGAAAGAAGAAAGGAAAGAAGGAATGAAGGAAAGAAGGAAGGAAAAGAGAGAGGGAGGGAGGGAGGAAAAGAGAGAGGGAAGGAGGAAAGAAGAAAGAGAGGGAGGGAGGGAGGGAGGGAAGAAGGGAGGAAGGAAGTTATGGAGAGAAGGACAGAGGGAAGGACAAAAGGAGGAAAGGAGGGAGGGAAGGAGAAAAAGAAAAAGGAAAGAAGGAAAGGAGATGGAGTGAGAAAGATCCCAGAGGGAGTAGGAATGTATGAGTCAGGATGGTGAAAGTGTTAAGTGGAAAGGTCAGCTTTGTCTAGAAGAATGTTCCTTTCCTCTAAGGTAAGGATAGGAGAAGAGAATGGATCAGAATATAGGTTTTGAGGAGCAGAGAAAAGAAAATAAAAGACCTTCAGATGGACACATTCAACTTCTCTGGCAAAGAATTTAATGTCATCTGCAAAAAGAAATAGGCGTTATTTGTAAAGTTTAGAGTTTGTGAAGAAAAGAGGTTTAAAAAGACTGCTAGGGAAAGTGTGATGGAGTAATAGAGAGGTGAATAAAAAGATTACTGTGCAGCAGTGAAGGCCTAGTTCACATTAGAAAGCAGGTCAAATAATATCACATGAATTCTAAGTATCAAAATTGGGCCTTTTAAAATGGAAGTAATTTCCAAGACAATTCCAGTAATCTGTGGACAGAAAATGCCATCTGCATAAAACAAAAACAAAAACAAAAAACTAGGGACTGAATGTAAATTAACAACATGCTATGTTCACTTTTTTCCTGTTTTTTTAAAGCCCATGTTTTTTTCCTTTTGCTCTAAATTTTCTCTCCCAACATAATTCATAAAGCAATGTGTACTAAAATAAGTAAATTTACTAAGAAAAAATAAAGAACATACTGGTTTATTAAAAAAAAATGGAAGTAGTTTGGGATTATGACAAATGATTTCCCAAGAGCAATGCCTCTTGAACAATATCTTCACCACTTCCCTATGCAAGTTAGGCTCATTTTTCTATGAAAAATATTGAAACCGTCTTTGAGACTTGGTTGACTTGAAGGGAAAGGGGTTCAGATTGCTGTCATCATTTCTTCATTGCTATTCCACAAAACCATTACAAGAAGATGCATTTCTAGTCTGATGCTTTGCTGGAAGATCCTCAAGATGATTTTGTCAAGGGAGCTTCAAGCAGCTGAATCAACTTAAGATATCCTGAATGCCTTTTTTGTTGAATATCTTTTCCCTGTTTGGCTAAGTAAATTTTTTAGCTAACTCTTAATTGACTTATGAGTATCTATTTTGGTTTCATTACTGAACCTACTAAACTAACAGGAGAGTGATTATTACATATTATATCTATTTACTTTCTCCCCCTCTCTCTCCCTCTCTTCTTCCCTCTCTTCCTTCTTCTCTCTCTCTTGTTTCTGTCTCTGTTTCTGTCTCTCTCTGTCTGTCTCTCTCTCTGTCTCTGTCTCTCTTTCTCCTTATCTCTGCATCTATCTAACTATAGTATGTGTATGTGTGGACACACAAACACATATATGTATGTTCATGTCTTCCCCATTAGAATACAGGTTCTTACAAATAGGGATTTCATCATTGTATGAATTATATCCCCCGTGCTTGTTCAATAAATGTGAGTTGATCCTTGATTGATTACATTTAACAGAGTTCTAGTTGTTTTTATTTTGCACTTTGTTTCATATAAAAAGGCCCCAGAGGCAAAAATGTGTCTTCCCTTGCATCTTAAAAACAATTTTCTGTTTTCCAATGTTGGTTCAGGGTTACTTTCACAGTCTAATTTTCTCTTCTTCCAACACTCAGATGTGGTGTTTTTTTTAATTCATGTCAGTACATATCAGAAATCTAGAGATCCACATGAGTAACCCAATATCTTCTCCAAAATTGCTCACTTCCCTATAATTGCCCATTGGGAAGGGAAGAGATCATTGCTCAAATTATTTAGGGTTGCTCCACAAAGCAACTATGGTATGAAGGGGTACTACATACTCTCTCTGTATTAATTGATGATGGTGAGAGAAAGTTTTGTAGTTTCCAATATATATATATATATATATATATATATATATATATATATATATATATCCAAGTTGGAGTAATTTAGATAAGCACCAACATTTTTCTCATTAAAATAATTCAATGTCTTTATATGGAAATCCTCAGTTTCATCAATGTTGTCCCAGTCACCATCCCCAGAATATGAAACTCACATTCCTATTTCTTCCTTTGCAATTTTTTTCCCTCCATTTCTTGGTCTAAACTTATTCTTACTTCATGAAGTGGCTCATGTTACAGCTCCCCTATAAAATCTTTCCAAATCGTATCAGGTTTCAGTGATCATGCACTCTTTTAATTTCCTGTAGCATTTATTTATAACAAGTTTCATATTTGCTATCTTCTGATATTATTTATTAAAAACTCATATATGCCCACTAGTATCCATATTTCCATCCATGTATTCTATATGTGTATAACTATACATAGGCATGTATATATAATATTTATGTAGATATTAAACATGAACAATTAGCTGAAGCAAGAATTAGATGATGGGAGAGGGACTCTTTAGTCTTTGGGAAATATCAAAGTTCTTTACAAAGTTTCTCCTTGAAACAAAGATCCATAATTCTTAATACCAGTATTTGTATTGTGTTGTTATATGACTACAAGTAATGAAATACTATAATCTCCAGGTAGTATAAATAGAAGACCACCTAAAGGACAATGAATGAAGTCTACTCGTGTCCACCATATGCAATAAACAAGTACATACTTCATGAGAGAAAACTATGATGGCTTATCAAGGGTTATGAGGAAGAAATAACATAAACGATATCACAACAGAGAAATCTATGAGCAGAAAAAAAGACAAAGTAGTAATGTTTTTGCAGTGTCACAGGAAAGCAAATCCTATATTATGTTAAGTGCAAGTCTTATAGCAATCTTATAAGTGCAGAATGGGCTGGTTTGGATAGGTTATGATCTCTTCCATTGGAGGGAATATGCACATCATTGAGATCCTTTCAAGTATTTAGTACTAAATACTGAAAACTGTTTTATCCTGAGAAATAACAAGCAACATTGCTCGTACTGAAAAATATTTTTGGAGCATTTAGTATATTTAAATTACTTTGATAAGTACTGTGGAAATAAATAAGGAGGGGTTATGAGCAGCAATAAGGTATGATTGGATGCAAGCTATATTTCTTTGCATACTCAAAACTGAGAAAGATACACTGTTCAATAAATATATTTACTTCTAAATTATATTTATTATATTTAAGGACATAAAATAGTTCTTAGAAGACTTGAGTCCTCAGAATTCTTAAAATTTTAAAAATAAACCTATGTGTATCCTCCCCCTGACCAAAACATAATAATAATAACTCTGTTAACAGAATGATCAATAAATACATCATTGAGGAAAAAATGTGATTTTGCTGAATGAAAAAAATAACCAAACCAAAACAGTTTCATTAATTGTTTAAACAAGGCTTGCTATCAGAAGTAAAGAAGAAACAGCCAAAATCCAAAACAAGATTTTACAAATACAAATGATTATATTTTGCAGCACCTCATTCTATATAGAGATATCATAGTTTAAAGGCTTCTTTTAAAATGTGGTTGCTGCTCTTTTTCAAATATACTTATAGTGCTGAAATGAGTAAGACAAAATTAAGGGGCCATGGTCTTGATGTATTTTTGTATGTGTATTTTCACCTTATGTTGAAAACAATACTTGTTCATTTAGCAGAGATTAAAGTAATATATTATAAAAAGAAATAACTTTTTTTGAAACAAGGTTTCCCATTCATAAGAAAGAATATGAGACATATGAACATTTTTCATCCAACTTAGAGAAAATGGTAATGATTAAAAGGCAGATTTGCGGAAAAGAGAAGATGAAGAGAGGAATGAATTTCAGAATGCATGGATTTGCTAGAGTGAAATTGCTTTAACAGTTCTACTCAGCAGACATCATAGGATATTTCCAGGTTAAAAATGTTTTGAGTTATAGCTAAGTTCAAATTCTTATTGAGAAACTGTCAGAATTTGTTCTGAACTCTGATGGTGGCCTGATCTCTAAAGTTCTTTCACTCCTGTTGCTAATTGTCTTTTGAGAGTTATAGAAAAAGAGGAATATGTTAGGATAATATAATGATCAGCTTGACTTGACAAGAAGCCACTTGGAAAAGTAGATATAGAGTATGTAAATTGGATTCAGGAATGTTTATCAGTTGTATGACCATGAATAAGTCAGTAAAGCTCTTGATCTTTAGGCAAGGCAACTGTCTAGGACTTAGGGATGTGTTGGAACCAGTTTGTAGAGGCTTGGAATCTGGCAAATTTTCATTGGGAGCATTTACACTTCAGATATCAGGTGTTAATTGCCTAGACTTAAGAAAGTAAGGCAGAAAACATTAACTTAAAAGTACATGTTTTTGGAAAGCAGGCTGTTAAACATTTAGCAACCTTGCTCTGAGAAAGTAACTATTGGGTGGGTGAGTTGCATAGGTATGTGGATTTCCAGTTTCATCATTAGTGAAAGCACAGGTCCAGGGCACTACATCCTGCCCTTTCCAAATAAAAAGGAAAGAAAGGAAGGAACATTATTTGACTCAACATTTAGATTTAAAAACCACAGATTCCAAGCGCTCAAAATGGCAAAATCTATTTCAAAGCTGCCTTTCTGGCTAATTAATTATACTGGTTTTGTTGTTGTTGTTGTTGTTATTGTTATTTTACTTTTTTAGAGAAGGGCATCAAACAAGGGATAAAAACCTTCATTGCCCAAATGCAGTTTGAAGTACCCTGCTATTCAATACAACCAGTTACCATCTCTGAGTTTGCTAAGGGGCTCGGTTCACCTTCGTCATTGATCCTTCTGTCGTGAGTATTCATTTACCATTCTGACATAATCTAGGGCTGCACTGCATGGTGTTGATGATGCTTTTGTCAACGTGAAGAATGCAGTGCTATTGTCGCAGAAATCGTATAAGAAACAGAGACCTTAATATGTACCATCTGTTTTACAAAAAGGCTCAATGTGGTAATGCATTAGCAATACCAGAAGCAATATCTCTAAGACATGAAATGAACATATGTTGTCTAAGAGCCTTCAGGCTGACATTGAAAAAGAGAAAAGATAGAACTTCAAGGCAAATACTGTCCCAATAGAAAGACTGCCAGAACCAATATGGCTCAGCTTATTGACAAGTCTCTGGTGAACAGCATCATGTAAAGATTTTCACATTGTTATGGGCTATACAGCTCTCTTCCCCATCTTTTCAGCTTGGGGAAAAGAGGAGAAAACACCTTCTTTGTTTCTATGGCTAGTCCTCTGTTTCAGAGCAACAGATGTTGTCAGATAAAGTCACACTGTCCAATAGCACTGATTAAATAATTATATTTTTTAAAAATACATGGAGTTGAACTGATACTGCCTTGTGAATGCTGTTTTAAAGTACAGCAGAAGCCTAAAACATGAGTAGAAAGGTAAATGTAAGACTCTTTTTATTATTTAATTTAATATTAGAATGAATATTATTATGTAATACTATTAGTCTACATGTCCAAATATATATAAAATGGTACTGAAGGAAGATAAATGATTGCTGAAATCATGTCTAGATGTTATCTGATTTTAAAAGTTAGAGGCACAGAGTAAATTCTGTTGATGCATCTCTCTTTCTCTGTATATGTGTGTATGTACATTGTGTATATGAACATACTCTAACATATTAGTGAAATTTAGTCTCAGCCACTTAATAGATTTAAGAAAGACATTGAATCTCTGTTGGCCACAGTTTACTCTATTGTAAAATTAGGATAATAATAGCATATACCTTCCTAGAGTTATTGTGAGGATCAAATGAGATTATCTTTGCAAAGTGCTTAGTAAAGTGCCTGGCACAAAATAATCACTACACAAATGCTAGCTATAATTATTATTATTATATTCACATGCATATATATATATATGTGTGTGTGTGTGTGTATGTGTACATATATGTGTATATGTATAGATGGAATTAATTTAGTAAGTATTTTTTAATCAAAGCAGATCCACATGTCTTTAACTTACACTTTTAGAGTTTCCTGACTCAATAAGAAATTAAACGACTTCTTTGGAGTCATCCAATTAGGGCATAAATGGAACTTGTTCCAGATTTTTCTGACTTCAAGGCTGGTCCTCTATCCTTTTATTATATATTTTTTCTAGCTGTTTAATCCCTAAGATTAAATACAACTAACTCTAAGTATACCATGCAAATATTTCTGAAGAAGTAGCAGAAGCCATTGTCCATCTTTAACACCTTAATTTGAATGAGTTAACCAGATTGGGTTATCTGACAAGTAGCTAAGAAGTGGGGTTTGAAGAAATAAGTAATAATTTCATGATGGAAAGGGTGGTTGTATACATACTAATGATGGGGTCAGAGTAGGTTAGATAGATAATCTGATAAAAATAATTGAGAAGAAACAATGGCTAATATTTATATATGATATCTTAAAAGTCAATGCTATTGTAAGCTTTATACAATATCCTGTATAATTTCAATATTTGCAAAACTCTTTACCTATTATCATGTTTTATCCTCACAACAACACTTTAGGCAGTGCTATTATTATTTCCATTTCACATGAGAAAACTTTGGAAGAATTTAAGTTACCCAACAAAATATACTTACTAATTGTCTGAGGTAGAATTCAAACTCAGAATTCATTATTCCAAGCCTAGTGCTATAGGCAGTATACCCACCTACCTATTTATGAATAGCAAAATAAGAAACAGAAGCAATCCCCAAGAAACTCAGTTTCCAGATCAGGCTCTGTTGCCATTATTAAGAGTAATAGCCACCAAAGAGAAAGAACCCACTTTCTTTGCCAAAACCAATACCAACTGATGACTATCTGTCACTATTGTATTGAAAAGTCCAAAAGCCTCCAGAACATCACATCTGACCCCACCAGAACTGTTTCCAAGTGCAGCCTGTAAGGCCATCACACTGGGAAACACATCTGGAAAAATGTGACTGGACCATTGGTCTTGCAGGTGCAAAAGCCTCTGCCTCCTCAGTAGCCACAGCTACTGACAATCAGAAAAATAATGTTCTTGCCACAGAAATCTTCAACACTGTCAAGTGGTTTAAAATCAGAAACATAGAACTATCAATGGAAATGGTATTAATGAAGAGACATTACCATCTGCTTTGCTGCAGCACCCTAAGGACCATGGGGCTTTTTCATCTGAATTGTAGCTGAAAGCTATATACTTTGTCTCCTTTCTTATTGAGAACAGGGACCATTTTGCTTCTCTATTTGTATCTCTAGATATCATGTTTTTTTTGCACACAGGAAGAACTTAATTCCCCCTCTCACTCATTTATTTCTGTATACCTAGAAGGAAGAGAAATCCAAAAATCCAAAAAACCTAGGACAGAGAAATACTGATATAAAATGAAGTGAGTTTCAGTGACACAAAAGTAATGCTTACTTAACTATTCTATTAGGACTGGCCCACTCTGGAAGGAAGTATTCTTTCATAGCTGGAATCATATAAGGAAAAGTAATGGTATTGCTCTCTCCAAGGTGCTGGCACACCCAGTCCGTACTCTTGGCAGATTATGAAAATTGGTGTTCTAATATAGTTACCTTTTCCAATAGTTTTTTTTTTTTACCAGTCCTTTGAGAAATTATAAAAATTATTGTAGTTGGTATATAGAGGCATATAGAGGCAAAATAGAGGCCACTTGGAAATATCACTTAAAAGAAGCATAATTTAGTTCAAACAATATTCTCCTATTTTGAGGATCAAAAAAGTTCCATCTTGGTATAAACCAGTAGAAATTTGCCCAGTTTGGATCTAAGCTATTCCTTATTCATCACAGCATCATGATGTAGTGGCTGGAATACAGATCTGGATTGAGAGAGTGAGTTCTTATTTCATCTCTCAGATGTCTTTCTATGTGGTATTAATTAATTCACAATTTTTAGAGTTTTCATTTCCTATAATATATAAATAGGGATAATAACATTGAATAAATTTAAATTTATAAAATTTAAAAATAAATTTAAAAATGGGAGTTGTAATATGAGTGCTAGCTTGCTCACAGGGATGATGTAAGGTAAGTGCTTTGCAATTTGTATAGCAATATATAATTCTGAATTATAATTACAATGCAAAGTGCCTGATCTAAGAAAAATCAGAGCTACTATCTCATTCTTAACATATTTATTTACATAACTTGCTATGATTTGGGCAAGCACTTATTTCCACACATACAATTAATAGACAATATATATATATTCAACAGATAATAAATGTTGATGAAACTATGGACTATGGAAAAAATGGGAACCATATTTTCACCTATTTTAGCCACATTTTATTAATATTTATACTGGTTTCCTGAGATTTGATTAAATTTTAAAATAGGCTTCAACAAGTTATTACCAGAAATGGATATGCAGGTATTTTAGTACTGAATAGAACAGCCAAATTTATTTTATAGTGTAAGTTTTCTCATATGTACCTAACATGCTTTGAATCCAGGTTCCCTGAGGTTCACAAAAGCTTTGGGTGTTATACAAGAGTTAAGTCTATGCCAAATTGCCTTCTTATTCTTTGGTACCATCTTCCCAGCTCCAATCCCACTGGCTTCTGTCTTCTCAGGTGAGGATATCTTTTTTTCTAAAATGCCTTCATTACTTGATAATATTATATACCTAATTGCCTATCTTCCCAAGATTGCTATGGTTAGTCCACACATCTACAGATGTGCATAAAACACACATCTAAGAGTAACAAAAAAGTCTATTATAGACTCCCAGGAATATGGAACTCCAAAAATGTAGAACAATGTAGGTTTTCATACAATAATAGATATAAAACTAGAAGGAGCCTTAGAAATCATCTAATTCAATACTTTCATTTAACAGGTGGGAAAAATTGAAATACAGAGATGCTACATGCCTTATCTTTGTCACATAGTGATAAGAGCTTGAGATTCAAACCCAGGTCCTCTGACTCAGTTTACAACTTCTTTCTACCCTGACTTCCTTCTTTACTTAAAATAACTGAAATAAAACTCTGTTAAAGAAAAAAAAACTTCTGTTCCCACACCAATAATGCTTGTTTCTTATGACCTCTTGTTACATCTAGGCAGCTTTGTTGATAACAGATAACAGATATCTGATGACAACAGATAAGTCGAGAGTAGGATCTGGTTTCCTTTTCTCCCTTCTACCATCTTGGTATTCTAAAACCGTTGATTTTTCTAGTCTTCAACATTTACTTCATTCTATAACAGTATTCATCTTAATCTAGACCACCAATAAAGTGTGTAGTAAAGAAGGGCATTAGCTTTATTTTTATCAATCTAAAGAAATACACTCCTTATTTTTGACTTGCTGACATTGCATTTTTATGACTCAATCTTTTCAAGTGTTTCCATGTAATTTCATCAATATCCTCTCTTTGTCACAAATGCCACAAAAGGGAAAGCTTTTATACTATCTAGTGAAAGAGGAAACTATATTAATTTTGACTTCCATTTTTTTTAAACATTACATTTTCTTAAATGCTAAAACTTGGACTTTTCCTTTATGTCTCTCTGAGTGACAACTAAAGCCAAATAATAAGAAATTTCTAAAAAAATTTCTATAGTTTATGCTGTGCAATTGAAGGGTTCTCCATATTTGAATCTTTGTACTTTATAATTGGCCAAATATAGGACTTCTCCATCCTGGTTTCCAATATATGTTCCTCACACAATGAACAATATTGGGTCAAACAGTAGCAACTAATAAGGCTAATAAGACTTATTCTGTGTTGAAGCTAACAAATCCTTTATCAGTACTTCAACCATTCTGCTTACGTGGCCTCATTGTTAAGATTATGCCTTTCATCTATGGAAACTAATCCTTTTCATATACAATTTTAGCAAGAAGCTTATAAACTGTGTATTAAGGCAGTATTGACTTGTCTAACAATAAAAAGTACAATTAGGCTTCCAACACAGAGCATTACTAATTTACATAAAAACCTCTCTAACCTATTCCTTTTACTGCAGAATATAACCAAAAGGTTATATTCTGTACCATGCACCAGTAATTACTCTAAAATCACTAGATAGATGTACCTATGTAATATTGTTCACTTCTCTTTGTGTAGATCATTAAAAAGTGAATTTATATGCAAGATGTATCAATAGAAAAATACTATTAAAATCATTAGACTGAATGACCAAGCACAATGGGTTCCTTTGTATAATATCACCTCCTAATGTAATAATTTAAGATAACTTCGTACTGAGAGTCACCATCCTGATAAAATCCTCTTAAAGGTCAGACCATAGACATGTTTTTTATCATACCTTCCAGTTGTGGCTCCTGATTTCATAGTGTCCAATTATGAGCACAATGCTTATATCACACTAGAAAGGAGTAATAATAACCACCTTGTCCAAAAAATAAAAAGGGATAAATTGGGTAAAAATGCCAAGTCTTTTCCACCTAAAATTTTCTTACTATCTTAACTATATTATTCCTAACTGAAGGAGTTGCCCCTTTACAATGTATGACTGTCATAGAGAGATGCTCTGTTCTTGTGTGCCTTTGAATTAGAAATTTATTTAAAAAAATTATGTCCTGTATTTTCTGATTGCCTTAAATGACTCAGAATGGTAGCAGTTCAGGTTACTTCATCTTCACTCCTAGAGAAAAGATAGCAGAAAAGAGCCTTATGACCACAAATGATTAGCCTTCTCCACAGTTGTTTAATAAAGAACAGTACTTCTCTACCAAGGTAACACAAGATGACATTGCCTCGAGTCACAGCAGGGCATGTCACATCATGTAACACAACACAACCTGATGTAACCTGATCCAAAAAGCCACGTGTCTATTGTTTATTTGTAGAAAATACATAGTTTTATTTTATTTTCAGAAGAGGGGGCATGGATAACATGATGGCACCCAGGAGACCAAAGGATTCCTTTGTTCAGTATTAATTGTATTGGGGTTTTCAATCAGGAAATGGAAATATTTTTCTTGCCAATTAAAGTGGACTCTTTAAAGTGTTCAGCAGTGATCTCCTTACAGCCAATAGCATTGACAAGAAAGTCGCAATGGATGATGTAACAGATTTTAAGGTGAGCTCTCTTAATAAGCATGTATTTAACACTGGACAAAGGTTGTGGTGATGAATGCCTGGTGAAAATTGAGAAAACAACAGGGCAGAGGGATTCAGAAGAAGAAAACGGAAAATAAGTCACCAGAAACTACTAATACTTTTTCTAAACAGTGAGCTTATTCTTCAAGAGGAAAGTATGTTTTTTTCAAGATGAAAGAAAGTATTTTACAAATACTACCCATTCTTTCTTTTTAAAATGATCATTTATTAAATCACTAGAATGAAAAGCAGTAATCATATTTCTTGATCATTAGATTAATTGATAAAACTTCAAAAGCAAAATGATAATTACTATGGGGGACACTATATAAAACATGGCCTCTTTCCTCTTGGTACTTACTTGATAAAAAAAAAACCTAAGGTCTATGAAACATCAGTTGCTAATTATATTTCTCACAATGGAAGTACTTTCCAGCTCTATATTTCTCCCTTCGACTGTTTTTTTCCAGAACCTCCATTTTAAGGAGAAGGTCCAGTCTAATTATGTCTTCATACTTCTCCCAGGCTTTATTCCTTATTATTTCTAAGCTCTACCAGTTTTTCCTCATCACTTTCATCTCACCATTTTTCAATTTTTTCATGTGTTATCTTCCTTCATTAAAATATAAACTACTTTTTACTTGTGTTTACAATCAGCATTTAGCACAGTGTCTAAGGGCTTCATAAATGCTTGTTGAATTGACTTGACTAAATAGTCTAGCAATGGTAGTGAGTGCAAAGGAAATTCAGAAAGGAGCAGTAGTGGAACCTAGAGTAACTAGAAAGGGCCTCAAATTTTAGAAATTATTATTTATAATTTAATTATTTTAATTCTTTATAGTGTACATTATTTATAATCTAAGTATTGTGAATTTAATTCACAACATGAAATAATGAAAATAATCAAAGAAGTCTAAATCTGTTTTAAAATGTCAAACAGACATGTAATTGGTCAGACATAAGAGCAATGAAATTAAAAATGTCTAATATATGTATATCTAACAAAATATGAATGATTGATTTCTAATGATAATCTTATAGAAATCATTTTAATTCAATCATTTAAAAAGCATTTCTTAAATACCTACTATGTTCTAGTAACTCTGTTTAGATGTTGGTCATACAAATGGAAAAATGAAATGGTCACTTCCCTCAAGGAGTTCCAACATTTGCTTTTACTATTTCAGCAGAGATAGTAGAGAAGGTGGTATTTGAGTTGAGCTTTGAAAGTAAGCATTCTTAGAAGCAAAGATGAGGGAGGCTTGGTGGACAGAGAACCTTTACAAACCAATATGGAAATGTGAAATGGAATGTTATATATGAGAAACAGCAAGAGAACCAGTGGGAAGTAATTTATACTGAAACTGGAAAGGTAGGTTGGAACCAAATCATGAAGGTTTTTAAAGTACCAAATGGAGAAGTTTGTGTTTGATCTTCAAGGTAATAGGGAGCCACTGGAGTTCATCCAGCAGGAGAGTATCATGTGGTTTCTCTTGGACTAATAAGCCTACAATGGACTTGAGAAATGACAGGATCATAGATTTAGAGCTTGAAAGGATAAGATGATTTAGCCTAAACTCCCGGCCCCAGCTGACCTTTCCAGCCTCCCAATCCATTAATCCCCTTCCTGTCCTTTAAGGTACAGCCCGGCTGGTCTTCTTCCTGTTTCTCACACACATCACTCCCTGTTCCATCACATCTGTATCTTTGTAATGCTTTTTCTTCATGCTAGGAATGAACTCCCTTCTCATCTCTTAGAAGTCCTTATTGACTCCAGGATTCAGTTAAGCATTATCTTCTAAATGAAGTATTTCCTGTAGCTTATTCCACACTGCTAGTGCCCCCTTTCTCTAAACTACTTTGTATTGTATTTATTCTCTATAGACATATATGCATGCATCCTTATGGTGTGTATATTAATATATACTTATATATATATATACATATATATATACGTCTCTTCCTTTCTCTCTTCTCTTCTCCCTCCCTCTCTCTCTCCTCCCCTTTTTGTTTCTCTGCATTGTCTCTCTCTTCTCCTCTTGAAAGGAGGAACTGTCTTATTGTTGACTATATATCTCCAGTATATTTAACAGGATCTGATACGTTACTTTCTCTTGTTGCATGTACACATACCACACATGTGTACACATGTGTGTACACATGTACATATATATATATATATATAAAAACATTTCTGTTTCTGATCTGGAAATAAACAATACTTGAAACTATATGTATATAAAACACATAGATATAACATTCATTAACCTTTTGTTGTGTATTATATATAATATGGAGAGAGTGGTATAGAGGAAATTGCACCAGCTCAAGGGTCAGCAAACCAAACTCCTGAATTTAAATCCCACTTTTGAAACATTACCTGTGGCTTTGAATAATGCTCTTAGCCTTCTTTGGCCTCAGTTCCCTAAATTCTAAAATGAGAAGTTTCAATTAAAAGATCTCTGAGGTCCCTTTTTGCCCTGTGATCCTGTGATCAAATATGTGGGTAGCTACAAACATCTTTATGGATATATTTGCTATATTTCAAAAGGAAACTGATTTCAAGGAGAGCTATAGAGGTGTTTTCCTTCTTGGCTTGTTTTTCCCTGATTTCCTCAGCAGAAAAAAATGTCTTAACAACTCAGCTCTCTTTGCACTTGTCCAGCAGCACCTTCCTCTCCATCCCCAATTAATTAGAATCTTTTAATTGGGCTACAAAGATAGTTCACATGCATCCTTATAGATTTGATTGGAGCACTTCCATGGCACCAGAAAGGAGAGACTAAAATGGACCGTTCTATTTTCCTTCAACTAGGACATTGGATTACTCAAAGAGCTCAATCTAAATACCTGAAGATTTTCACAGTCATGTACTAACATGTTTGCAATGTTTTCCTAGACTTACATGAGGAAATTAGATATGAGAATAAAACCTTCTTTGTTTATGAACAGATTGATGAACATATGGTCGACACCTGGAATTTATATAGGTCTTTACCTAATAAAACCTTTTGAGACATTCCAACAATGGCAGCAAAGTGATGGCATAGAACAGATCTGCCAAAGGTAATCTTCTTCACCTCTTTGGCTCTTTAAAAGCTGAAAATATAAAACTAACAGCTTAGTGCCCCCCAAATGCTTATGAAATGTGCATTAAAGACATGGAAGCCTAAGCACTCTGACAAAGGTGCCATTATATCATTCTTGGGAGTTTTTTCTGGACTTTCTCAGAAATAGCTTATGAGGAAGATGCCTGATCTGTAAGCAGCCTATGAAAAACTAGAGTAAATCTTTTTTGAGACTTTCTTGGGGATAAGATAATTTTTCATGTAAAATTATATTAAATTTACATATTCTAAAGTTAATTTTGTTTTTAAGAAACTTGAACTTAGAGAAATACTCACAAGGTAATTCTGAGAGTTTAACATGGAATTTACAAAGGGTTTTCCCAAATAGAAACAATAGATTGGTGAGTAGATGTCAAGTTTTTGTCTTTCCTAACTCCATTCATCCCATAAATGTTTATTACATGTCCAATATAAGTAATGTAACATACTGATGTTCACAAAAATGTTGAAAGACACAAAGGTAGATCTTCAGTGAGTTTTGTGGCTACTCTGTGGAGGATCTACCGAAAGCCATGAAAAAGAACAGCACAAAATGAATGTGTATGGATAGACTTCAATTTCCATCCAGTGAGAGAGTTCTCAGGTTGATGAGCTCACATATCCATTGAAGGACTGAAATGTGTTCCATTTACTGTATGTACTTCTAAAGAAGAAAGGAAATTTAAAAAGGAAGAAAAAGAAAAGAGCTGTGTTGCCCAACTGGCTAGTTTCAATTGGGTCTAAAACCTATGATTTTGTGGACTCTTTACTGTAATAGGGATTTATTAAACAAGGTGAATTTAGACTCATCTTTCCAAAAAGTTATTTCAATATATGAACAAAAATGTTGTTAACTTTATATTGTAGAAACTTTAAGTAATGCACATTCAGATACTAAAAAAAGGGTAGGTAAATAATAAATGCATGTTAAGTAAATAATGTCAAGGAAAAAAAGGAAAATTCACTTTAGCTACTGACTCTTCTACCAAACTCCCCCATCCTTTTTCACATGGTACCAAATCAGGGAGCTTTTTCTGGTCTAGTTTAATTGCCTTGGCTTAAATATAAAACATTAGTAACCAAACAATAAAACTATCATGAACGCTGAGCACTAGAGTTTTTGAAGTAAATTTAGAGCCATATCTAAATCATTATATATAAGTGGAAACTAATAGCAAATCAAATTCAATAGGAAAGTCATAGCTAAGACTGACCAATGAATTAAATGGAGAGTTTGTAGCAAATACTGATCAGAGAATGCACTCAAATATTCTTAGCCAATGCCAATCATTAAAGTTAATGGAAAATTCATAGCAACCACTAATAATTGAAGTCCATAGAGGACTGATAGCACATGCTGATCAGCAATGTTAATGGAAAAATTCACACTCCAAACTGCTCGTTTTCAGACGACATCTCAGAAAAGCAATAGGCTGTATAAGTGTGAGTTTTGACTCATATGTTGACATGTTCCATTTCTTTTTATTAATCAGGTTTTTTTTTTTTATATATGTGTGATGTGAAGTAGGTACTACCTATTGTGGCAACAGGGGTTTAATTATGGCTCCAAACCTATTTGCAGAAGTATGTTTCTTATGACTTCAGTGCTCTGAAAATGGAAGTGATCACTTGATAATTATGCACATAATCCCTGAGAGCTGTCTTGCACAATCATCTGGGCTACAGATTTTGGAATTTGTGAAAAGTGCCTCTGACTTCGTGGCAAGGTGAAATGTACAGTTCTCAGCATCGTCTAAAGAAAGCAAGAATCCTAGAGATAACTTTTTTCATGAAAATGCAACTACATTTTGTGTCATCTTTTCTAGCTAAACAATAGAAGCCTTTTGTATGCAGTCATAACAAAGAAATTGTAGATATTACTTTGCATTTATTAGATCCATAATGTACCAGGTATAGTACACAGAACATTTCCATTTAATAGAGATATTAGACATTTAGGTTTAGACCACCAATTAGACTAAGGAATTATGTAATATCTCCAGATACAAATAAGCAAAATTATAAAAGTTTTTAAGCTCACTACTACCAGAGTTAATCTAGTAAATAACTAATATTTACTAAATAATAATAATTAATATCCAGTTCTACAAAAGAAATAAGAAGTAACAGGATTCCCTTTTTGTTTTAACCATAATTATTAACATTTTCTCAGTAATGGAGTAATAAAACAATAAACCAAGTACAGGTTTATAGCATTTGGTAATTTTCAAAAATGTAAATTCTCACACTGATCATTTAACAATTGGCTCAGAGCCCATGAGAGGAACTCTGGCAATTATTCCCCTATTTCTATCACAACTAGCATTTTATATAACACTTTACAATTGGTATAGAACTTCAGATATTTTATATCATTTGATCCTGAAAATAACATTGTAAATTTGATGCTTTTATTATTTCCATTTTACAGAAAACTGAGGTTGAGGGAGACTTAGTAACTTGCTTGGGGGTCACACAGCTAATAAGTAGTATATGTGGTATCTGATGTCATGTCTTTCTGACTCCAAACTCAGAATTCTATTTGCTTGTGGTTGTTGTTTAGTTGATTAATCATATCCAACTCTTTATGAGCCATTTGGGGTTTTATTGGTAGAGATAATAGAATGGTTTGCTATTTCCTTCTCCAGTTCATTTTATAGATGGGGAAAGTGAAGTAAACAGGCTTAGATGACTTGCCCAGAGTCAGACAGCTAAAGTGTCTGAGGCTAGATTTTTAACTCAGGTCCTCTAGAAACAGTACTTTATCAACTGCCCCTTTATCCTCTATGTTACTCCTAAATAGACCATCAACCCTAAAGAGATGGATCAACTCTCTGCTTAACCTGCTTTGTATTTTTCTACATTTGTACCTTTTCTGGTTATGTTCTCCATTATTTTACCTCCTTGTCTTTTTTTCTCTGGGTAGAAATATGTCTTCATTATACTTCAGGTTTAAATCCCCAGACATCCCTTCCTTCTACTGCAGCAAAAGAATCTTCACTCCTTTTAAACATCATTGGATCATATATCTAGAGATGGAAGGGACTTTATGAAATCCAAGTCTTCATTTCTAGACCTAGAGAGATTAATTGACTTGACCAATTACACAAAGATTATAAGCAATTAAGACAGAAATCAAACCCAAGTTCTTAGACTTCAGGATTAGTGTTCTTTCCACATATCTATTACCGATTGCTTTAAAATGTTTCATTTGTGGCATCCATTCAGCATTTCATAACTTATACGAATGCCTTATCATTTATATTATTTCTTGTCTTGTCAATTATTGATATTGTCTCTTATTCAATCTCTCTTATTATTTAAATGCAAAGTCCACATTTACAAAATGCCTTACATATTATCTCTACTTGTATGAAAAAGTCCCTTAAGTTCCTTGAGTCTCATTTTTTTTCCATTTATAAAATGAGAAGTAAATGACTACACAAGTTCTTTTCAGCTCTAAATAGATGACCTGAACTATGGATATTTGTATTATTCTTCCCATCTTACAGATGGAGAAACAAAGGCTCAGAGAGATTAACTCATCTGCCCACAATAGGAAATAAATCTTAGAGGTGCATTACAAAGTGACTCAGTGAATAAAATGTCAGGCTTAGAGTCAGGAAGATTCATCTTCTTGAATTCAAATCTGGCCTCAGACACTTACTAGTTGTGCAAGTCATTTAACACTTTTGCCCTCAGTTTTCTCACTATAAAATGAGGTGGAGAAGGAAATGGCAAACTAGTCTAGTATCTTTGCCAAGAAAATTTCAAGCGGGGTCCCAAAGAACTGTACACAACTGGAAACAAGTGAGCAACAATAACAACATACCAGCAGAGTACTCAATACATTGAGTTAAAAAAAATCAGGGGGCAGCTAAATGGTGAAATGGATAGAACACTACCCTGAAGTCAGGAGGACCTAAGTTCCATTCCAGCCTCAGACACTTAACATTTACTAGTTATATGACCTAGGGAAGTTACTTAACCCCAATTACCTTGCCAAAAAAAAGTTTCATTTTGAAAAAATCAGAATCATAAATTGTCATTTTTAAAAGTATTGCTAAATCACATTAGAAAAAAGCAACAACATATGTAAATCCATAAGTAATATTTGTTTTGTTTTGTTTAATAAGGGATAAATAACATGGCACAATGGGGTAAGAGTGGGAGGAAGTACTAGCTTTGGAGTCAGAGGACATGGATTCAAATTCACCTCAGTATCACTATCGATGATAAAGTTTATCTACATTTAAAAATATTACGAAATAATTTAGTCTTATCTACATTCATTACTAATTCTTTAACAGGAAAAACTTGTAACTCTAAGAGAGAAAATACCAGTTTTGCGCCACATCTCAACACATAAATATATTTAGTGTAGGTATATTTCATGAGTATATATGTGTGTGCAGATTCTTACATTGTTTGGTTTCTGATTTTGCTGCAACCATTAAGTTTTAAAAGAACAGAGAAGAGTAATTACAAATTCCTTTAAAAAGGAATCTTTAAGCAAAAACTCTCCATTTAAAATTCGGTAACACACTAATGAAAGAATCATATTCAGCCTTTCTAAATGAACACTCTTCAGACAAGTTCCACATAGGTGGTCTTTTATTTCCCAGGGTAAATTAATCTCTTGTTATACACGACAGCCACTACTGTGTGTCATCTCAATACAGGACAATAAAGTGACTCCAGAGTTTTCTTCTAAACTTAGTGACTGGCCTTCTCTTACTGTGACAAATGTTTATGGATTCTTCTAATTACAAGTCTGGTTTAAAGCTAAGATACCAAGAGAATACAGTTCTCTTTTGTAGAGTTCCCAAGGTTTTTCTATAATAATCAATTACCATAATGAGTTTTTTTAAAGCTTCCATTCATCATTTTCTTAAAATATATAAACTACCCAGGATAAAGATAAATAGCCATAGCTAACATACCCTGAGGCACTATACCAAAGGCCTCCATTAAATCAAAATCAACTGGAAAACATGTTGGGTTTTATTTCAAAGTCAATCCTGCTTGAGTTAAATAAAAACCTGCTAAAAAAAAAAGTCAAAGAAAATCCATGGCAAGCTGGCTTCATAAGAAGTCCCTGAAAGAGGTATCATTATCCCATTCTTCTCTGTAGTTCTCTTTTAAGTAACAAATGGATCTTGCAAGCAATCTCTTGTACTGTTGGGACTATGAAGCCTTATTTTCAATACTGCTCTTGTGTCACACACTGTTTTCTCAAGGAAAGTCTATTTAGAATCACAGGCTGCCAAAATGGGAAGTGAACTCTGAGATCTATAAGTCAATCCTCTCATTTTACAGTGGGAGAAACTAAGAACCAGAGAAGGGAACTGACTCATGTAAGATTGTTGTTGACGTTATTTCAGTCCTCTTCAATTCTTCATGATCCTATTTGGGGTTTACTTTGCAAAGATACTGCAATGGTTTGGCATTTCCTTATTCAGTTCATTTTGTAGATGAGGAAACCAAGGCAAACAAGGTTAAGATAATAAGATGATAAGTGTCTGAGACTGGATTTGAACTCAGGTCTTCTTGACTCTCTCATCTAACTCCCTTCTTATGATTATACAGTTAGTGGAAGAGCTAGAATTTAAAACCAGTTCTTCTGATTCCTATTTTAGTGTTCATTTCACTATACATATTGCCTTTTTGTGTTATCAGAAGGATCAACACATTCCAAGAAAGTCTTAGGAATTCAAAGAAAAAAATGTTAGTTTTTTTGTAGCTTCCTAAACACTGCAAGGAACTTAAACATTAGGTAAGAATTCATGAGGGCATTTTAGGTGAAGGAAAAAAAACAGGAGAATGATGAAGTTGGTACAGAGAAACTAGAAAGATTAGAACATTAGTTTGGGAAGACTAGAAGTTTCCTTACAGGACAATGAGATTAGTTGAAAAGGAAACATTTGATGGAGGACTTTGAAGGGCAGGGCACCCTCTCTTTCAATTACCTAAATGTCATTTCTTTTTCCACTCCTTAAATTCAAGTTTTTCTTCAAGTATATTCTTGACCTTCTGCTCTCCTGTCACTTGGAGTATTGCAATTGATTTATAATTGGACTCCCAACCTAAAGTCTTAGCCATTCCAATCCAACCTATACACACTTGTCAAAGTAATTTTCTTAAGTGCTGGTTGAATTATGTACATTTTCTTTGAAGAAAAATGTAAGCTTCTTGCAGGCAATAATAGTTTCACTTTTGTTTTATATCCCTAAAGCACAGTGGCTAGCATATAGTAAAGTTTGATAAGTAATGATTGAATAATTAGTTTATTGATTTCTTTCCCTTGAAGATATCATCTATTTCAGTCATCACCTTGTTGAAGGAACTTCTCAAATATCTACCTGTAAGATTATTTTGTTTTCTAAGACTCAGTTCCTACGGTTAGACATTTATCTTAGGTTGTCTTGCCATTAATTCAAATTTAGATTGTCTAAAAGTAAACTCATCTTTCCTTGGAAGCTTTTTCAAGTCAAAATGCCCCCTTATGACTTCCATATTAGTTGTTTAACCATTTATCTAGTTTACCTTGCACAAAAGCTTAGTTCCACATAGAAAGACATAGAAGGCATAGACATAGAAAGAGACCTGGAGGGACCTTATATATCACTTTTATTCCTTCCTTTCTAGAGTTCTGTATAGTCAGTGGCCACCTCGTCCAATCAATTCTTTAGCAATGTCTTTTATCTCATCCTTCTTTAATATTTACACTGCTACCACCTTAGACCACATTTAGCATGTAGTTTTTGGCTCCTCTCACTTCACCAATAGGCTCCTAATTCTTCTCCCAACAGCCTTCAGGTTAATACCATCCAATACACCCTGAACACCATTGACAAGTTAATTTTCTTAAAATAAAGACCTAATTATGCTAGAAAAATGTGACTGTCTCTTGATTGCCTATGGGATGAATTCTAATTCATCTAATTCATTCTAATGGGGAGTGGAAAGAGCTGCCATATAAAGCCATCTACCATCTTGCCCAAATATACTTTTGGCTCCCACATGAACCCTGTACTGTAAATGTGTTTACAAATCTGAGTGTCCTTTGAGTTCATTAAGTACCATCCTGTTGCTTCTGCCTGGTATGCTCTCCTCCCCACTCATTTTGGTCAGGCCAGTTCCATTTCAAGACCCATCTCAGAATGATAACTTCTCTATGAGAAGCCTGCCCAGTTCAGTTCAACTGAAAATAAATTCTCTTTTTGAATTATTGGAGCATTTTATACTTTCTCTTACTGAAACTTCACCTTCTACTTTGTTTTACAGTTAATTTGTACATGTCTTATCTTCTCTAGCAGACTATAAACTTAGTGAGGATGGGAGTAATGTTTCATACTACACTTTTTCTCCTCCAGTATTTAGCAAAATGGATTATTAACAGTGAGTACTAAACAAATAATTGTTTAATGAGAGTATTTTCTCAATAAGTAACTTTGATGGAAACTAATATAGCCTATGTATGGGGTGACCACCCATGCTGTAGCACCTCATATTTCTGATACAAAAAATCTGGACTACTATTCACTTTCTAGGTTGTTCTCAAACTTACTTCAAGTTGTTTTCAAACCTAATAGATTCTTAATGAAGGGTCCCTATTATAGGGTTACATTCAAACTCTCTTAGGATTCCTGTGGAAACCCTATTTTGAAGTAATATACCCCTCTCCCCCATCCATCAAGTTTGCTCTTAAGCCCTCACTGAGATGCTTCCATTTACACAAAACCAATCATTCATAATAGTCAGAGCTCAAATATAAACAATAACGACAATAAGGAAAAACAAAAATGAACATGTGTTCATATATAAAAATGAATGCAAGAACAAAAAATACATTGCAATCCATATACTTAGACCTAGGTCATACTTCCCCACCAATGCACTCAATACTTATAGGGGAAAATGGGCACAAAGAAACCTGATAAGGACATTAGTGAGGATTGTAAACTGCAGCGTTCACTTTCTGCCTCTGGAATTGCCCATAAAAGTCATTTGGTGAATATAGTTTCCATGTTAATAGATGCTCCTCCTGTTAAGATGAATTGATCTACAATGTCCTTGACTAATACTTCACTGGGCATGATGATTCAGCCAAACTAATCAAACATCATTTCTCACCTGATTGAACTTCTAGATTTCTTGATCTCTCAAAACACATCATTCTGCATGATGAAATCAACTCTAAAACATGATTCCTACAATCATTTCTCACCTTGGTTGTAGGATTTCGTCATACCAACCACTAACCATCTAATATCTCATTCCTTTGAAGTTAATTTTTATATGTTTTCTTTCTCCATTAAATCATGAGCTCTTTGAGGACAAAGAGGTTTCTTTGTCTTATACCTTTCTTTGTATCCCTGGCCTTAGCACAGTTCCTAATATAGGTACTCATAATAGGTACTCAAAAATGTTTACTGAAATAAAGAGAAGTTTACTATTTGATTTCTCTGATTTTCCTTTTCCAAGCTATTCCTGTCTTTAGATGGATTTTATCTTCAATAGCCAATTATAGTATCCATAATTTTCAACATCAAGCTTAGCTGATGAGGCTCTGAAATCTGTGTTTTAACATGTCTCTCTGTCTCTCTGTCTGCCCCTCTGTCTACCCCTTCTATCTCTCTCCCCGCTCTGTCTCTCTCTCTCTCCCTGTCTCTCTCTCACTCTCTATCCCCCCTTCTGTGTCTCTTTCTGCTTCTCTCTCCTTTTTCTCTTTCTGTCCCTCAGTATCTCTGTGTCTGTCTATCTTTCTATGTGTCTCTCTCCTTCTCTCCCTCGTATCTTTGTTTCTTTCTCTCTCTGTTTCTCTTTTTCTCTCTGTGTATCTGTCTCTTTCCTTCTGCCTCTGTATAGCTATGTCTCTGTCCCTCTGTCTTTCTGTCTCTGTCTCTGTCTCTCTGTCTGTCTCTCTCTCCCTCTTTCTGTTCTCCCTCTTTCTCCTAAGTTTCGGGTTCAAAACCAAACTATCTACCCTAGTTCATAGTGAGAAGATATCTTCTAAGTAGTTAGTAGACATCTTTTTATTTCAAAATAATTCCCATGTGTCCCACAATTATAGAATCATTCTAATGTTCATATGACTCCATTACATTACAACTCATCACACTGAAAAATGAGCAATAATTGTCTCAGAACTCTGAGCAGACTTGTACCCTGAAAAAGGAAATGTCCAAGGCAGACTTAAATCACCAACTCTTCTACTTAAGAGCATACCTATGCCTCATTTAAGTGAATGCTCACTTTGTTCAAGAGACACTTTCTTAGTGTAGCACAAGAATGAGATTAGGAGAGCTGACCATGATTGATTAATAATGTAACCATAAGAAAGGGATTCATTCTCTGGAACCCCAAGTATAAATAGAGTATGAACATTTCCCATATTAACTCAATATGAGTATTGTGGGAACAAATGAAAAGATTAATAGAATTAAGGAAAACTAAAAGGGAATATTTTCAAAAGCAATGGACTAGTTATCAGAAGGCTGGAGTTCTGGTCCCCTACTCTTCTACTTATTACACTTGTGTCCTTCCTGGAAGGAATCACCTCAATCCTTTTTGGTTCACCTTCAAAATGTGGGCAGAATAAGGTCCTTCACCATTAAAATATCATGACCCAGTACTGTCTCTGCCTAACATACTTGAACATCTCTTATAATTTGGAATATCATTTCCATATAATAACATCTGAAGGGCAATTTCTAAACATGCAACCTTGTCAGACCCAGAAATTGCAAGAATTACCTGGATAATAATCGTGACAAAGTCAGCCAGCAAGTTGAATATGAGCTATCAGAGACCTCTGTCTTGGTTCTTTGACACATCATAGACTTTAAAAAACATAATACTTAGATTAATGGTATTAGATTGAGTACTTATTTGTGGGGAAAAATGACTGGGTTGCTTCAAAATAAAATATATCCTATGACAGTGACTTATACAGAACATTGAGTTTATGGAAAAAGCAGTGGTCCAGAGAAATAACTTCTTTATTTATGTCAAGAATTTTAAAAATGCTACATTTAATTTTAATATCACGATGAACACTATTCCTCCTGCTAGATAGGCCTCATTACACTGCAGCATGTATATAGTATTTGCCTTATTTAACAATTTTTATCAATCATTTAACAATGGATAATGGACTCAATAAGGACAGACAAATAAGTGTTATGAGTGTATCTACATAGCTTCTTAGCCCACAGAAAATTTGTTCTTGGAGAGAATAATGAAAAATGGAAAGAAAAAATTTATTGAAAAAGTACAAATATACCATTTAAATTTTATTCTGTAATTACACACTATGCCTCTTAATTACCACTGTGAATTAGACATTCTATAAGAATGTTATTAATATGGTACAATAAAAATGCAAGATTTGGATGCAAAGGGTCTAAATTCCAATTACAACTCTACACTTATGAATATGTGACTTTGGGCAAGTTTTCTCACGTATAAAATGAGAAGGTTGACCTGTCTTATCTCTAAGATACTTTCTAGCTTCTAGCTTCCAGGAACCTATAAATATAGATTTGGCTAATCAAATTCATGTAATTTTCCCCCTACTATTCTCTCTATTTCCTTCTCTTTTAAAACCACTGCCAACATTTCATCTTATTCCTCTTCACGTCTGATACAACTACTAAGCAATGGATGGCTACAAAACAACTGTTTCTTCCAACAGTGACACATACAGAACATTGGGTTTGGAAGGTAGAACAGAGCATTAATCTAGAGAAACAGTATTTTTTTAATTTAAAGTTACTAAAAATCTAATTATTTCAATGTAGGTGTAATTTGTGTATGAGGAACCAGTAAATAAAGATTCACTGAAGAAAATAAATGCTCAAAATGTCTTCAGAGAAACTTCTATTCAAGACCATTCAATAAACATTTAGGTGATCAATCGGTCATTGAGCATTTACTATATGTTTACTATACTAAACTCTAGGGATATAAAGAAAGGCAAAAACACAGACCCTGATTTCAAAATCATATTCTATTTTGTTTTTTTTAAATTTAAATAATATTTATTTTTCCAATTATAGGTAAATATAATTTTTAACATTCATTAAAAAATATTCGACTTCCAAATTTTCTCATTCCTCCATCCCTAAAAAGTAAAAATTTTAGATCACATTGTAATTTATTAAGAACTTAAGATATGCAAGAAGTAAGAATAGCCTAACCTATTAGGTAGAACACTGAAACATGGAATCAAAAAGACCACAGTCTAAATTTGGCCTCCCTTACTAGCTGTATCAACTAGACAAGCCAATTAGTCTCTGTCTCAATTTTCTCAACTGAAAAATGGAGATAGAAAAGTACCCCTCTCCCCAAGTTGTTGTGAGGATCCATATTTGGCTCATAGAAGGCACTAAAATATGTCACAGCTAAGGCAACTTCCCAGGACTTATCTGCTAAGTTACAGGGAGATGGTAGGTCTGTTTTGCATTAGACAAGGAAGATACCCCACATTGAAGTCCCTCACCATGACAAAAACTGCAGGTGTTTTCTGAATGTGGGAGCTACCATTACTTGCTTTTACTAGAAAAGGACAAACTGCATGGAATAGTGTCTTATTGGTACTAAATATCAGAGATAAGCCCTGAACCCAGATCCTTGTGATTCCAGAGTATTTTCTATAATAACCACGACACCTCCCTTAGTACAAAATGACAGTGATTTATAATTGTAGAAGAACTGTTTTGATCATTCATAGCATACAATATTACATCCCAAATAATTCTGGTTTCTCTATGTGATTCCCATTAAAAGGTGGTAGCAGTTGTTGTAATATTGTTATTATTAACAACTACTATAAAAATACAAGCTAGCATTTATATAGTATTTATTACATGATAGACACTGTGTTTAGTACTTTACAATTACTATATCATTTGATCTTTACTATAAATTTGGGGAATAGATTGCTGTGATTATCCCCATTTTACAGATAAGGAAACAGGTAAAAGAGGCTGTGACCTGTCTAGGTACATAGACAGTTAATAAGTGTCTAATATTGAATTTCAACTCAGGTCTTCCTGACTTCAAGCCCATCTCTCTATCTACTGTGACATTTAGTTGTCCAAGAAGAATACAAAGAACATCCAGCTTAGGGCTTCTGATCTTCAGACCAGGGGTCTTCTGCTTTAGATTCCTAAATTGGTAAATCTTCCAACATTAAAATACTAGAATTAGTAGATAGACTTGGAAAGAGCAGTGACTTACAATGTAGGAGACTCAGATTCAGAGTCCAGCTCTGCACCTGACTCTGAGATTTGGGGCAAGACATTTTACTCTTTTGTGCCTCAGTTTCTTCATTTGTAAAGTAAGGGAATTACACTAGATAATTCTTTGGACTCCTCTTCAGTTCTATCATTTTATAACATAATTAAAGATCACTGATCCCTAAGAATCTGTGGGCAGATTTCTGGGGCCCATAAAATTGATCGAGAAAATGCAACTATATTTTACATAATTAGTTTTCCTAATCCTACATATTTTATCTTATACATTGTGATACATTTTTTTTTTTGGGGGGTGAGAGGAGGTCTGTGACTTTCATCAGACTGCCAAATAAATCTTCAGCTTTAATTCCCAACAAAATTTACTCTCTTTGAAGGCAGCCATCATTTCTTATTTGTCCGTGTATCCTCAGTGGTGAGCAGAGTGCCTAGTACAGAGTTAGCACTTAATAAGTATTTAGTGTATTACAAAGGAAACTGTTGGTCATCTTATTCACACAAAAAACTTTTAAGGAGTTGGACCTCTCCCTTGCAATTTGGAGCTTTTAGAGAGTTGCATATAGAGGTTAAGTTACTTCTCCTGGAAACACAGAGCGTATTGACAATACAGAGCATAGACATATGTCAAAGGTGAAACTTAAATCAAGGGCTTCATTATTCTGATACCTGCCCTATCTACCAGACCACATTACCCCCCTCTCAGAAGTGAGTGTATTATAATCAAAACAATGATAGATAGATAAAGATATTTCTCTGAAACTATTTCTTTCCCATGCAGTCTTTCACACAGGTGGAAATACATTAAAAATTGTTCTGCTCCTATTTGAAATACTGAAATATATATATATATATATATATATATATATATATATACTATAAGCCAACCCCTCTCAGAAGTGAAAGAAGAGACTTGAAAAAAATATTCTGCTTCAAATTCATCTACCTTATTCTCCCACACAGATGATCTATCAGAAAATAAAAGGATTTACGTGGGTAAGTCATAAAAAGCCACATTAGAGCCCTCTGGGATAATTTTTCAAAATGGTGTATGGTGTTTTAGCCGCGTGATTCTCATTGACTTTAATGGGAGTCATGTGGCTAAAACCACATATGCCTCTTTCAAAACCTATCTCTAAGTGTTCTGTCAGTAACCTTGATAAGTAATAAAATGGTACACTTTCTTTCTTTTCTAGACATATAAACATTATCATGTTTATATCAGCACAATTATGGACTTTTTGTACCATTATAACTGGCCTTAAATCACACCATCCTTAGTATCATGATAGCATAAAGAGAGCATTTTCAACCTGCCTTGGAAAGACATAAAGCCCATAGGATTGCATTGGATTGTGACAGGCTCGGGCTCTCCTGTTAGAAAAATATATTTATATAGGCTCATTAATTTCAAGAAATTATGTTTATTCCCTCTGTGAATATAACTCTGTGAGGGTGGGTCATAAAACATAGACACATATACTTATGTATGTATACAACTAAGTACAACTTATTTTTGTCATATTTGATAAAATATATATGTCTCTATATACCAGGAATATATCTCTGTGTGTATTTGTATATGTATTGTACACATGAACAAATATGCATTATTTATGTATTTATAAGAACATATTCATATACATATGTACATAAATAGTATTTTTTTTACTAGATTCATGATTTCAATGACACAGGAAGCTATCAGCAAGAAAATTCCCTTTACCAATATAGTCAATTTCTCTGCAATTTATATTTTTAGAAAATTAGCATATGTATGTGTGTATATATGCACATGTACATATTTATAATATCAGACGGTAAATTACTTGTTCAGCATCACATGGATGGACTTGAGAACATCTCTTTCTATACAGTCTGTCTTCTCCTCATGTATATTGCACTCTATGAGTAAATATATACTTATATGTTTTATTTTGTTTTTGCATGTTCACAATAGAGAATGGTAGTTGTTTCACTTAACAAATGTTTATTGAATGTTGAATGAATAAAATAATGTATATAAATATATGCTTGGAATATATACATATTCCTAGAATAGTGCATACTATAAATATTGGAAACCTAGGGTTTTTTAATAAAATGTGAATAAACATTCAAATATTTCTCCACATTTCTCTGCCAACATATATTAGTTATGAGCTGCAAATATGGCTGCAGTTCCAAGCCTTGATGAAGGAGAACCTGTCCATTGTGCCAAGATGTATGATGGTTTTAGCATATGGTCAAATGTTTACCAGAAACTATAATGTGGCTTCTAATAAATGTTAAGGCATTACATAATATTACAAGCTCTCACATAGTAACTCATTTCAACAGTTCAACAAATAAAAATATAAGAGTGAAGGAATGCTAATAGGGCAAATAGATTACATGATCAGAATTTCTGTTCTTGTTGGATCCCAAGCCATAGTAACAGTGTCCACACTCATAGATTCTTATAGCTCAAAGAAACCATAGTGATCATTTAGTGTCTCTTCCATTTTACAGAAGGAGTTGAAGTCTAGATTAGTAACAAATTTTTCTTCTTAGGGGAAAAATATTGTATACATTTAAAAAAAAAAGCATTTAACAATTTTATATCATTTTATTTTTGGAGACTGAGTTTTCCCTATCTCACCCAGGCTGGAAGTCCTATGGCCAATCAAAGGCTTAATCATCATGGAAGCTCTGACATGCTCTATTTCTAAAAGGTACATTTTCTCTTTCCATCCTCAGCCTCAGGCAGCCTAGTGGTTACCTGCAGGGAGCATAGGGTGTGTCTCAACATTTTTGTTGTTGTTCAGTCCAATTTAGTATGGAAATTCATTTGGCTTGAGTCCTCCTGCAGCTCAGAATTTACAAATTCAAGCAATTGACCAACTTCAGCCTCCTTACTAACAGATACTATAGATATGTATTACCTTAACCCAGCTAACAACAGGAAAAGCAAATCACCCCAAAATTAATTTTAAAGGAATTTGGATAACAAGATGTACCAATTTTATACAAGGTTTATAGTATTTCCCTTGGGAAGGAACAACCCAACATACTTTTGATGATGATGAATTTTGATCAGTCCTCTTTCTGTTCCCATGGAGAAAGAGGTACAATAGAAAGGTCAGTAATCCATGGTCACATAGAACAAAGGATACCACAATTCAAAGATATACTCTTTTCTCATGTGAATTTTCCTATTGTCTTTTTTGCATTGTATTGCTCATGCAGAAAGAGCAATGAATTCTTGGTAATATATTAAGATATGCCCAAACAGGCCTATGCTGGTTATTGTCCACTAGAGAATCAAAGCAATTTGTTTTTATAGTAAAACTTCATTAATTTTTACCAACCGGAGGGAAAGCCAACCTAAATTAATGAAAATCCAGATTTTAGGATGCTTATATGAAATGTGGTTTTACTACTTTCGTTGATATGAGTAACTCAAATTAGTCTTAATAAAGAGCTAACAAGAAGAAGTCTGTATTCAGATCTGCTTTAATGAACAGATAAGAATGATTTACAATGGGTATATCATTTATTGATATTTAAGTGGGTCATTTTAATGTGTCTAAAATAATTTGTCTTCTAAAATAATTAAAATATTCCATTCTATACCCTGTTTGAGGGGTTTTATTTAGGTCCTGATCTATGACTTTAGGGTAATATCTACTCTGCAATTCATAACATTAGAGAGAAATTTGAGGCACTGTTAGATTAAGTGACATTCAGGATCATACAACCAGTCTGTTTCAGAAATAAGACTTGAAGTCAGGTTAAACTATCTTTAAGGCTCAAAGCTCAAAGTTCATCCATTCTTCTAAACTGCCTCTTATGCTCCTTCTAGGGCATTGGTTTTCTTGGCAAATTTATTTTGTCATTGATATTTAAAAAATACAACTTTAGTTGGTCTCTACACAAATTATAACAATAATAATAATTAGTGGAACAAAATCTGCTGGATGATGATTACAATATAAACTCAAAGTTTCAAAAAAATAGAAAAAAATCAATTTTAAAGAAGTTAATACTCATACTCGCAACATTGACACTATAACTGCATTGTGACTAAAAGCTTTTTTTTTTAAGCAGTAAAAATTGTGGTATTGAAATGGAAGTAAAGTAAAAGACATGTTACCCAGAACATTGGGGAAATGGAGAATACCAGTCTTTTTTTTTTAAATCCCCATTAACTAAAAGTTAATTCATGTTCCTTCAGATAGTCTTTCTGAAATGGTCTCAGATGGCATGAAATATCATGAATTTTCCACCCCTACCTACATTATTTAAAAAGCTTTGACATGGAGGCCCCAAAAGCTAATGCAAACTTGAACTGCATTAAGAGAGACATAGTACCCAGAGAGGCAATGAGGCATAGTGGACAGAGAGTTGGTCTCAGAGTTATTAAGATCTGGGCACAAGTCCTGTCTTTCATACATCACCGTAGGTGGCCTTGGGAAAGTTATTTAATCTCTCCCTGTCCTGGGTTGCTCTCTGAGGTTATAAAATGCATAATAGTTGCTGATCTTCACTGGCAATAGTTCCTCACCATGAGTCCCTTATATCAATGACATTTTAAGTCTAATCTTTTTTTTTTTTTTAAAGAGGTCCAGGAACGTATTAATGTGAAACTGTCTTCTGATGTGGTCAGAACAGATTTAGAGTATTATATTTAGTTCGGATCATCACATTTCATTATAGAACATATAATAAGAAGAGAATCAGGAAGGTGAAGGAATTAAAAATCATGCCCTCTAAGGATCCATTAAAAATAGCGTTTATTCATTAAATATTATTTAAATATAAAATATATATTTAAATTGGAGAACAAAAGACTTTGGAAGATATGTTAGATGCCTTCAAATACTTGAGGAGGTATTGTTCAGAAGTCACTATCATCATACTGTGATGTTTTAAAATGGGCAAGAAACTCAATGTTCAAAAGGATTCCATTTTTCATTTTTAAAATGAAGATAATAATATTTGCAAAATCTACTTCATGAAGTTATAACAAAGAAAATACTTTGTAAACTTTAAGGAACTAATTGTCATTGACTAATAGCTGACTATTACTTGGCTCTCAAGGGCTGAACTAAGATTTTTGGATAGGAGCCGTAGAAAGACTTCTTTTGCCTTAATATCTGACAAAACTTTCTGTTAGAACTAAATAAGAGCATCTTGAGTTGTCTTAGGTGTTAATGAGTTTCCCATTACTAGGAGAAGCTACATGGCTACTTTTGGAAGATGTTATGAAAAAAGATTCTTTTTTAGGTATTGATTGGATCAGATTTCTTCTGAATTTAAAATTCTATAGTTGTTTCTGTTTCTTTGTGTATCCAGTGGATAAGAGTTCCAGATATGGGTTTAGAAGGTCTGTATTCAACATTTATGATTCTGACTCATCTTTGGTTTGTATCCCTATCCATGTCTTTCCTTAGGAAACTCAGAATTTAGGTCAAGTCCAGTTATTTACAAGAAGACAGCAAAAGAATCCTCAGCTCTAATTTGATTGCAAGCATTCAGACACAGGATAATTTCGATTTCAATCCACAGAGAAAGAAACCAATCAATCAAACGATTTATAATCAATATGAATTTATTAAAACTCCTACTATGTGTCAGATATGCAAAATATAAAGTACTCAAATTCTCTATACATCATAGAAATTCTCTACAAATCATAAAAATTCTCCTTCCTTCTACTACATTCTACCTTTTAGGCATCTCCATAGTCCTTCGGATTTAGTACCCTGTGTGGTTGTAATTCCCCAGAAGACATATATGTGATCAAAGTTTCAAATGAGGTGACAACAGGAATATTCATTCTTTATATAGACATTTTCTAAGTCAGAAAAAAAGTCATCTTTTACCCTCAATAAGTTTACCAGGATATTCTTGGTCACACTCCTTACATGTATATTTACCACAATATCCAGAAAATTATTTTGAAGGTTTTAGCTAATCAAAAAGTATTTCTTACGTGATAAGAGAAATGTTGGCTTGCATAATTTTGTGGTTGATGAACTATTGTGTAACACATTTCTTAAAATATTATGTGCAAATATGATTCCTGATAGTTTTCCTAGTGGAATTCAGAAGATAGTGTTATCTTCCAAACATATCTTATTCATATATTTTGTTTGATTAAAGTAAGTATACTAACTTAGAAGGTATATTACTATTTCATCTAAAAACTTGATACAAGAAAAATGCTTCTACATATGAGAAATTGGGATTATACTTTTTCTTTTTACATTTGTATATTACTGTGATTTTTATTAAATTACGTACTGAGTAATCAGTTTAATGCATCTTTACAATGTGTCTATAGTTCCAACTTTATTATTATAAAGTCTTTTCCACACGAAACAGGATCTATTTCTAAATGAAGTGTCATCAAGAGAGGCAGCAATGAGTGCATTTGTGCACCCTGTCTTAAACCATCCTTCCTCCATTTGCATTGCTGTTGAAGCATATTTCTTAAGCCCTTGATGTGACTATATCAGCAAAATATAATAAATTAACATGAGTAATCCTCTACTTTTATTATACAGTGTCTTTTCACATGAAAAGCATATAAGTAGGCATGAAATACCATGAATTTTCTACCCCTAACTGCATTACATAAAGAGCTGTCGCTGGTATATGGAGTGCTTTTGCTCTGAATGAACTTCATTAGCTTTGGATTTAGTTGTGCATTCAGGGCACAAGTTGAAAGGCCTACCTGTTTGCTCAGGCTTTTCTTGTAGTTTGCCTGAGCAATACAGAGTGGCTATGGCAAGATGAGATAGAGGTATTTTAGGAAATAATTATAAGAAAATGTGGCCCAGTACATTCCTAGAGATCTATTTGAAGGGGACATGCACTTAGTCTCGTAAAGAGAAAAATCATAATGGTCAAGAATCATATCTTGTGAATAGGAGCCTCTAATCTGGTCTTCCTGTCAGTCAAAATTTTTGATGGATCACCCCACCATATAAAGAGTACAACATACACACATATATAAATATGTGTGTGTATATATATATGTGTGTGTGTGTGTGTCTGTGTATGTATATTTATATATATATATATGTGTGTGTGTGCATATATATTTATTTCCACATAGAGAGATGCATAAATGTGATAAACACATGTATATTTTTATATTTATATACACACATGTTTAATAATATAGCAGAAATAATACTGAACTTCACTGTTATTCAATAAACATAATTAATAAATCTTAAGCATTTGCTATGTGTCAACCACTGTCCTTAAACACTAAGAACACAAACCTAAAACCAAAGATAAGGGGAATGCTAATGACAGATTGATGTCCCTCCTGGGAACAATGGTAGAGTTGATTGGATCATTGGTTCCACAACTGGAGCTATGGAAGAAGAACACACTTGTGGCTTTGACAAGATAGTTGGGGAGTAATTGAGTGAAGTAAGAATATGGGCATTTCTCAAATAGTGGGCTAAATATATTGGTCACCGATCAGAACAGCAGCAGCAAACAGCAGGTTCTCCATGAGGAAGTGACATTAATGAATGGGTGAATATATACATATAAAGACTTTAATAAAAATGGTAGAAATAAATTATAAAATATTAAAATCAATGTACTCAGCACTTACCCAAAATACTACCACTCCATACCACTCCTTGTCCCCATCCCATAAGATGTGTCTTACTTTCAGGTGCATGCATTTAAATTATATGACTCTTTAATCTCAGACAAGTCAGAGAAAGGGATCTAATAGACTGCAAACTTCTGGACTTTCCCTTCTTATTAAAGGAGATAGAAAGGGAGACTCAGATTGTTACAAACTTTTAAGAATCATTTTCAAATATCTCTCTTTAAAATAAAGTTTAGCGTCTCTTAAAAATCTATATTTCTGACTTTCTTTGCCATGAGTGTGTTACAGAATGAATCTCACTTTGAAATATTATGGAAGGAGTTGCAGGACTAATTGTGAAGTATAAATAATTTCATTTTTCTTACCTTCACCAAGAGTTATTTTGCTAGAAAGTGTTTTATAAAACAGAAAAAGCCTTATAAATGTAAATTGTTATTGTGTGACTTTAGACAAATGACATAACATTTCAGAGCTTCAGTTACTTCATCTGGAAAAAAGAAAGTATTGGATTAAATAACCTTGAAGACTCCCCCTTTTAGTCCTTAATTCTAGGATTTTGTTTCTATATGCAATATTAATTATTTTACAGAATAGTGAATTATTAGGGAGAATTCACAGAATCCTAGAATGTTAGAATTGGAAGAACTTTCAAATAGTCTGTAGCTCAACTCATAACTTAACAACGATTCTCTTTATATCATATCTGATCAGTAATCAAATTATCTTTCTTTGAAAACTTCTAATAAGGCAGAATCCACTAGTTTTATAAGTAGTATGATCCATTTTGATATAAACTTGATTGCTAGGAATTTTTTTCTTTACAGCACATATCTGCATTGATTTTAATTCTGCCTTCTGAAATCAAAAACAAATCTAATCCTTCTTCTATATGACATTCCTTAATATATTTGACTATAGCAATCATGATTCCTCTCTCCTAATGGTGCCCGATTTTTTTTCCTAGACTAGAATCTTTAGGTTTTTAAAATCTCTTCTTCTTATCACATGATCCCAAATCAATCAACTAACGTTTATTAAGTGCTTACTATATGCTATAAGAATACAAAGGAAAGCAAGCAAACAAACAAACAAAAAATCCAAATCCTATTTTCAAGGAGCTTGCAGTCTACAGGAAAGGATGATATACAAATGCTATGTATATATAAGACAGGATTAAATGGAGAATAATTTCAGAAGGAATGCAAGAACATTGGGATGGTCATCTTACCATATATTAGCAAATCCACCGTGGACATTTTTCACCTTACTGATACCCTTACTAAAATGTGGCAACTAGTACCAGATGTTCAAGGAATATTCTCTAATCTTTGAGGATAATGTTCTCATGAAAATTGCCATTTCTCTGTATCTCTGTATGACTGACAGAGACAGAATTGTCAACTGGATGGACCACTGGTCCTGAAGCAGTATGGCACGTCTTAAATTGTCATATATTGTAATCTATAAAGTCAAAGAGAAAATTTCTCCTTATTTGAAAACCTTGTGTGTCAAATACAAAAACTAAACTGTAGGACACATTTTCTCCAGAATCATCTAAAGTAAAGTTATAACAGATTGTAATGTGTAATCATATTGTGAATTGTGAAGATTAAATCCACAAAATTAATTTTTATAACATTTAAATATGACCGGTTTTTATATTCTATTTATTACTCGATCCAGATCCATGGACCACACAGAAATGTGCAATGAAGATCTAATACAGAGAAAGAAGTTATGTGATCAATTATGATGCAGTATAACATTTTTTACTAATACCAAATTCAGTGAATTATTATTTGCAAACTAATAAAGCACAAAAAGATATAACTTAAAGAAATGATGACATCCAGTCTTCTAATAGCAATAAGTCAAACAAGAAAATATTTATTAAAAAATCTATGATTTGCTGGATGTTAAAGATACAGAAACAAAAAGGAAACAATTACTAGGCTCAAGAAATTTACATTCTGGTGGGAATAACAACATATATTCATATAAGAAGATATAAAACATATATAGCTACATACCAAATACTACAGATACAAAGAAGTCTTGGAGAGGAAGGAAGGCTTGTTAGAAGGGGAGAGAAGAAAGAGGTGATCAAAAAAGGTCTCCTGCAAAAGGAAGCTCTTGAGATGTATCTTGAAGGAAACCAGGACTTCCAAGAATAGATGTGGAATAGAAGATGTAGATAAACATCTACATATTTTTTTCAGGGAGAAATGATTTAAAAACCTCACAATATTCTTCAAATAAAAAAATAACTCCATTAAAGGGCCTATGAAATGTCTTCTATCTAGGGTTAGAATTATTGTGATCATGCTGTAACTTAGTGAGTTAGTACAGATAAAAATAAAACTGAACCCATATACTATAAGTCTATTTAGAGAAAGAGTAAAATAACTCTGCAGTTATTGATTGGTACACAGATTGATCAGTACACAGATTCAAATTTCAAAATTCAAAAGGTATCTTACATAAAAGGCCTTTAAGGCTAGAGATGGTCAATGAAGAAAATATTGGATAAAGTGACAATCATCTGCCTTCTTCCTGCTAATCTTAAAAGAACAGCCCATTCAATATAGGCAGCCCAGATTTTTGGTTCTCCAAGACACGCTTAATACCACTTTATTTATTTATTAATTGTGAGTGGGTGGTAATCTGGCACCATCCCACTGCCAAAGCAAAACAAAGTTATTTTCAAAGGTGAGCTCTTTATACTTTTATACTTCAGGGACAGATGGGTAAAATCATATTTGAGTTCTTTTGGGACAAGTTTTCCAAAGATATCCTAGGAGCAAGAGAAGAACAGAAATATAAAAAATTGTGGGGAGGGAGGGAGAAGAATAGTCTTATTTTTGGAATGGGTCCACAAGTGTTGAAGACAAATGGTAGGTACCTACCATGATAGAGATGATGGATTCAGTCTTGCCAAGTTTGTTCATGAGGTTTCTAATTTCTGTAGTCTTCTATTGCCTTAGTAGGGGGGAAATGATATTAGAACTACTCAGTAATGCCATCCAAACCTTGGTAAGAAGCCACATATAAAATAAAAGCAAATCCCGCTGTCTTTATACCAGTGGGTGTTATACTTGCATAAGAACCCTGGGATCATGCCCTTAATTAGCTAATTATTTAGAAATTAGAAGGGAATCACTTAACAAGAAATACACACCCCATGATATAAATGACATCAGTAGAAAGTAAATTTACTTTTAGGAATTAATAACAGGCGTCAATGAACTACATATGGTTTTCATGTGTAATTAAACACAAATTACAGAGGCAAGAAGTATTTAACATGTTAGTAAATTAATCTCCTCAATTAAAATAAAAACAAAACAAAACAAAAAAGACCTTAAATTTCTTAATGGAAAGCATCTGCCTTGTCTGCATGAAATATGGAAATGATTTTTCTCCGTCTGAATTCCTGTTTGTCTCAAAGAATTAGTAAGCCTGCTAATAGAGAGAGAGGTGCAAGAGCATAGTAAGCTTCACTGAGGTTGGCTAGCACAGGAAAACTTAGAAGAAATCCCCTCCCTCTTATTTTGGCAATTTTTCCTTCTAGTAGTTGACAACAATATAATCGAACATGGAAAATGTAATCCACCCAAAATCATATCCTTTTGGGGAGTTTTCTTTGCCTCAATAAATCAGACATTCCAACCACATAATAGGGAACAGAATTCCTTGAGTTTAATAACTACATTCTCTTCTTTCCTACCAATAAAAAAGGGCTAATAGACAGTGTACTGGTATTCACTTGTAAAAACAAAAGGATTTTATATACTACAAAATTCACCAAAACAATCAAAACACTAAAGAAACAATGATAACGAGCATTGTTGCTCATTATATAACAAAGAATGTAAACTGGGGAATGCAAATGCTTGTGAGCTCGATGGGATTGTCCAAAAACTGTCTGTGGAATGTGTTTATTAGAAGCTCTGTCATATAGTTCCCCCTATTATTCATGAACCAATGATCCAGTTGAGGGGTTATCGCAGACCTTGGCTTTTACTCCTCATTCTCCATCAAGTTGAATTCTTTTTCACAGTTTCAGTGCTCATTAGCATCTTCACCAACGAGTGAACAGGATGCAAGAAACAAAGAAAAATTCAGCTTACAAAGTTTGGCTGATCGTCAGCACTTGTAGAAATCTTCATGAGGGAAAAGATGGAAATAATTGTCTAGCGAGTTACCTGTAAAATTCTAATTTTACTACTAACAGGAATAATAAAGAGTTAATGCTATATCCCTATCCTTTGACAAAAAGCTTACTCTACTGTGCATATACATCATAAAACTTAAATTGGTACTTTTTGATGGGCCAAAGAACGAAGATAAAGTATATCTCCATGGATTGGGGAATGGCTTAATATAATAATAATAATAATAATAATGATGATGACTTAAGAAGTTATGATAAATGAATACAATGGAATATCTCTATGCTATAAAATTTTTAAATATAATGAATACAGATGAACATGGAAAAACTTAGATTAATTGATGCAAAGTGAAGTGTGCAGAAGAAGTAGAACAACATACATGGCAACCAAAGAGGTATGAAAAGGCATCTCCTTCCCTTCTGACCTATTTGCAAAGGGAAAAGACTATGGGTTTGAAATTTATAATTTCAGATATTTTTGATACATTGCTTAGTTTTGATAACCCACTTTTTCTTCTTTTTTCTTCTTTGTAATAAGGGCTATATTTCTAAGAGGCAAAGTAGGGAGGTATATATTAGGAAAAGAAAAGAGAAAAGGAAAGGAATAAACCTTTATATAGCATCTACTATGTACTTGGCACTGTGCTACATGCTTTATAAATATTATCTGATATGATAATCTCACGTGATTTGAAAAATTCTGTATTAGATTTCACATAAATATTATCATTCTAAGAGACATAATGGTATAATAGTATATCAAGGCCACAATACAATGTATTGGTTATCCAGAGTATATCTAAAGTAATCTTGGGAAAGAATTTTCATTTGAAAGTACTACTTTGTAGAGTCAACTAATATTAACAGCTAGCAATTTTAATTCTAAATACATTTTTAAAAATATTCTAGTTTCCGATGTAGGCTAACAAAAACAAGCTAAAGTGCCATTTTGATACTTCTCAAGTATCCCCTTGCATCAGAAGGAAAGGAGGGAGATAGGGAGGAAGGAAGGAAAGAGGAAAGAAGGAAGGAAGGAAAGAGGTACAAAGGAAGGAAGGAAGTAGAATGGAAGGAAAGAAGGAAGGAGGAAAGGAAGGAAAGAAAGGCGGAAGGAAGGAAGGATGGAAGGAAGGAAGGAAGGAAAGAAGAAAGGGAAGAAGGAAGGAAGGAAGGGAGGAAGGAAGGAAAGGAATGGAATAGAATGGAATTATGGAGGAAGACAGGGAGAAAGGAAGGAAGGAAGGGAAGGAGGGAGGAAGGAAGAAAAGAGGAAATAAGGTAGGATAGGAGGAAAGAAGGAAGGAAAGAAGGAAGGAAGAAGGAAAGAAAGAAGGGAGGGAGGAAGGGAGAGAGGAAGGAAGAGAGGGAGGAAGGAAGAAAAATAAGTTCATAAAAACCAGGAACTGTTATTTTGGGGTATCCTAATGCTCACAAAATCAAGGCAGAAAATGCAGAATTTAAATAGATATATTGACTTTGTGTGCCCACAGCCTAAATGAGGTTTAAAATATTAAATTTAAATCCATAATTTAACATATTTCTCTTTTAGTTAAGAACTATGTTACACAGCCATGCTTGATGACACTTTTTTCAGATCACCAGTTTGGGATAGGTGAAGAGGTCACTGGAACACTGACTAATAATTTTTTTAAATGATTTTATTGCAAATACATAGGTCACTGGCTCTCTATAACATCATGTTCCTTACCATGGAATGAAAAATTTTGAGGTCTTTCAGGGAAAACATATTATCCAATTAATTCAGACAGACTTAAAAAGGAAATTATGATTCACTCACATATATATGTATAAATATATTGTATATGTATACATTGCCAAACAATTTTTCAGTTGAAATACTGGGTATCAGACCAAAATCAGTAAACTATTTCCTGAAATTTCAAACAGTTCATAAGATTATGCTTACATACCTCAAAGACAAGGACTCAATGGATATATTGTACTACAGGAGTAATTCTAACATCTGTCACCAGATGTATATTTTCCAAATATACATATTGGTTTTTTTTTAACATGACAAAAATTTCAAAACTATAGTTCACCTAGGATAAATATAGCATTGTGTACAGGGTGTTGGCTTGGTGTGAAGTAATTATGGGAAATAAAGTGAATGTGATATTTAAGCTATACAGACTCATATCAGGTTTCTGTAACAATAATATAAAATGTCTCTCTCTAAAGGTCTCCAGGGAAAACACGGAATATTAATTTTCAGTGTTCTATTTCAGCATTTCTATAAGTATTATATGTCTGGATAAAACCATGGCTACATACTAGCACCAATAGAGTTGAAAATATTCCATGGGTTGAATGAGAATATTTCTATCCCCAAAAGTGCCAAATAGCAGGTTACTCAAGTGAATGGAGAAAGGTATAATTATGGGGGCATTTAATACCTGTAATGAATTCAACTTTGAAAGCTTTCTATTGTTTATATGTCATATACCAGCTATAAATACAATTTCAAAATGTGCAACAGAAAAAGAACATGAAAACTTCAGTTATATATGTATATATACATACACACATACATACAAGTACTGCATTTATTATACTGCTGTGACATACTGTTTTGTGAAGTTACATATAATTTTGATGGCTTGGAAAACATTTATCAAAAGTAAAACTTTTAATTTAGATGTGTTTTCTTATAGAATTACTCATGTTATAAGCTTGCATTTTCACCATCACTTCAAAATCTGATGAATAGACAAAGTTTTTCTTTCTTTTAAAGACATGAAATATTCCACTATGAAATATAAACCTTCCCCAATCTATCTTTCACATAGCTGCCAAGGAGATTTTCCTAAAAGATAGGTTTGACAATTTCACTTGCCTATTCAGTAAATTCCAGTGGCTTCCTATCATCTCAACAGTCAAACAGAAACTCCTTGGTTTGGTATTTAAAGCTATTAAATATCTTTTCAGTTTTTTTCCCATATTGCTCCCATTCACATGCTCTATGATCCAACTAAATTGACCTTTTTGCTGTTCCTCACATACTACTTTCTATTTCCCTCTTCACTCCTTCTCACAGGCTGTTCCCCATGCTTGAAATGCCTTTCCTCCTCACTTAAATAAATGTGTTTTGAGACTTGTCTTATTTGTTCTTTGTTTTCTGATTTGGAAAAAGGATAAGAAACCTTCCCATCAAAATTCTTTATTTCGTTCAGAGCTCAATTTTAAACATCACTTTCTACACGAGACATTTCTTGATCCATCCCAGTAGTTAGCAGCTCAACCCCTTTACAATTATCTTCTATTTATTTTGCACATATGAATAAATACATGTCATCTCTATCAATAAAATGTAAACTCCTTGAAGTCAGGAATGATTCTGTTTTGTCTTTGTATCTCCCCAGTGTCCAGTATAATGCCTCATATAGTGTAGATAATTAATAAATACTTGTTGGCTGATTGACTGATTTATTGATTGAAGAATGAAAATACTGATTATAGAAGATAATCACCAGTGTTTTAATTAGAAGGGGTGCAAATAATAGATATGAAGATTATACTGCATAGTAGTAATAGTAATAGTAGAAGTGATCTCTAGGTGCTCCAGCTTTGCTAGGTTGAGGAATTTGGGAATTATAAAGAAAGGAGATGTTCATAGAACATCTGATGGTTAATAAAAGGAAGCTTACGTAACCATTTCAGCAAGAAAAATTAAATGCAGCTTCTAAGTTTCTGTATGGGCCTGTGTTAACCATGCTGTATTACTGGTCAAAAGCCAGGGAAAGGTTGGAGGGAAGAGCACCTACTACTTCATGTGCTGCTTTTATATTTAGGTCACCAAAACTATGTTTTTGACTCAAGCCTTGGGATCCTGAGTTAATTTGATCTCAAATACAATTTCACTACTGTGGTTTTTTAGGGAAAAACATAGACTAAGCTAGGGGAGAGCGAATTTAATATACTTTTGTTTCTATCATATAAGAAAGGGGAAGAACTAATAAGAATAATATATTTTCATATTCTTGAATATAGTCTGGATGCATATCATGAGTCAAATGATTGGATTGAGAAGCATAAAAAGGGGAGTTTGGAGAAGAGTATTCTATATCTCAAAGAAATACTTAAATGTTTAAATTTCAATGACTTTTTTTAACCAATTAGCTCCTGTAATATTCCCAAGCTATATTTCCATGCAATGTGTGTCAAGTATGGCTTAAACCAAATTAAAATGAAATTAGGAAATATTTAACAAAATAAATAAAAACACAATATAATTGACAAAATTGCATTTTAAAACTAAATCAGTATGTAGCTTGTAGGGATCTTTGTGTATGGATTAGTTACTCTCTTTTGTACTTAAACTTGACATCACTATCCAGTGGACAGTAGCGCACTGTACCTGGTTTGTACGTGGTTCAAAACATGAGTTCAAATTCCAACTCTGGTACTTGCTAGCTGTGTGGGCCTAAGCAAGACTCTTTAACCTTTCTTTACTTCATTCTGTTTGCCAATAAAACAGAAATGATAATAATAGTTGTAGGACTTACTTCATAGGGTTGTTGAAGGATCAAATGATAAAATTTCAAGTACTATATAAATGTCCATTATTAATATCACACAGAGTGCCTTTAAATTGAAACCTAGTTTTTCGCCATTTTAATGGACTCACCATGTAAACATCTAATTTGGTCACTACAAAGCCCAAAATGATGAATACACTATTTTTAAAATCTTCTGAATTTTATAGTACAGAAACAGCATGCCCTATAGTGAATAGTTATATTTACCAGGATTCCTCATGGATCCATAGGCTTGTTATATTTTAAAATTAAAATTAACTTAATTAATTGACATAACTATTATTTGAATTTTAACACATGCTTCATCTCTTATTAAAAGCAATTCTTATAAATATTTTGATGGCAAAGAATCATCTTACCTAATGGACAAGTCACATTCCTCATCCCTTCTTATCCTAGGGAAAACTGTAAATCAAGTTTACATTCTATCTGTTTTAGAGAGAAAAAAAATTAACCTTGAATTTTAGAAATGGAAAGGATCATAGAGATCATGTAGCCCAAGCCTCTTATTTTATAGATGGAGAAATTGAGGCCAGAGAAATTAAATGCAAACTTGCACAACTGGCTATTGGCAGAATGAATATACCTCCTGATGTCCAATTCACTCTCACACTTCTTTTGATGTCACTTAACTCTACTCCCCTATGCTAACAGAAAGAAAATTGAGTCCTAAAGTCATTAGACTTGTTTAAGGTTACCCAGGGGCAGAACAACTCCCTACTCTAAGAGATTCACTGTCCTGAGCCTGCTTGGTCAGAGGATTAGCAGGAATGGACCACCCCATCAGTTTTCCTCTTTTGGTAGATCCTTGATGAAAGATCTACATGGACGAAAATTAAACAGGTTGAAAAGACAAAGATGGAACAGAAAGTAAATCAATGAAGATAGTAACTGTAGAGGAGAGATGACATTTGAGGGATGAAGGAGCTTGCACAACACCACTGTCTCCTCTCACTTGGTCCTAGCCTGGGCTTGATATGTGTAATTAAATTTCTCTTAATTCAATTCACAATAAATAAACTTATCAAAAACCTCAAGGTAAAAACATATAGAACCTCTTTAATTTGTAAGCTATGTCCTGAAAATGAGAATATATCCATTTTCCATCAATGCCTTCTCATAACAACAGACAGCTTTTTAACCATGGGTATTTATACCTAAGATGCCTTCTAAAATTTTATTTGTGTGTGTGTGTGTGAAAGAGAGAGAAAAAGAGAGAGTAAGTAGAATCTTACCTATGTATTATGTGATTTTTATCACATAAGAAGACAACATGTTCATTCTAAAATATGTTTTAGGAAATGTGTGAATTTTAGCATAAACTTATTTTTTATGTAACCAGCAAATTTGGATTTGGCTAAATGTCAGTAAAATATTAAGTACTTTGCAGTCTCTGCCAGCCAGTTAAATTTGTTTTCAGGAACATATGAAATTAATTGCCAGAAAAAGAATTTAGTTGCATAAACTATCTCCCAATCAACGTTATCTTTTAATGCATCTTTTGGCAGTTATTAAAATCCAAGGGGACTCGATGGATGCCCTTATCAAACACAGAACTACATTAATGGGAAGGGGAGTGGGCTGAAGCCTGCATTTACATGATGGGCATGTTAAAAAAAAAAAAAAGAATCCTAAAAAGCCCTGAGGCTTAGTGCCAGGAGGGAGATACTATGTGGCCACAGGAGACTGCAGTAGTACTGTTTCCTTCACTAGTTGGATGTTTTATTCTTTTTCTTCCTGTTGTATTTTTGAATGTTTTTCACCATTAAGAAGAATTAAATTTGTCTGTGTGTACCCCTGATGCTCAGCTTGTTAACTCCAGGAAGACTATAATTAATTAGAATACTTAGGAAATGGACTTTTATGGATAAGCTAAAATATCCAGTTAAATAAGGGTTAAGCAGGCAACACTTTCTCTTCCAGACCTTATAGTGGGAAAAGTTTTTAAAATACCTTAATTCCACCTTAGGAAACACAGTCTACTCTTTAGATAGTCATGAACAAAATTTAATCTTTTTTTAATGACCAAGAGGCAGTGTGGTGTAGTGGAAAAGGCAGATATTCTGAAATCAGAGGTCCTAGGTTGAAATTCTGGTTCTATGTTTTACCTTTGTGAGCTTGGGCAAATCACTTTACCTATGCCTCTGACTTTTCTCATCTGTTAACCCTCGGGGTTAGACTGGTCTACAATCTCAACAGTGTCTCTGAATCAATAATCAATGCATAGTATTACAGTTAAGATGCAGAATACATTGAAGAGAAACTATTCTGTTCCAGTAATATGGGTATTGAAGTTGCAAAAGAGTGAGAGAGACAGAGAGAGATGCAGAAAAAGACAGAGGGAGAGAGACAGAGAAGGAGGGGGAGATGGAGGAGAAGAAAAACAAGAAGAGGAAAAAGGAATGGGAAGGAAAAAAGGAAGGAAGGAAAAATAGAAGGAAAAAATAAAAGAAAAGGAAGTAAAAGAAACAGAAAAAAGATAAGAGAAAGAAAGTAAAAGGAGAAAAAGAAAGGAAAAAAAAGTCCAACTATATAATCATAGCTTATATCTGAATAATAGCTTATATCTGAATAATACTTTAAGATATATCAAATACTTTGCATGTATTATCACCGCAATCTAGCTATTAATATGAAATGTTTTGTTTTGTTTTGCTTTACTTCTTTCCTAAAAGTGAAATGTGAAGATAATGGTAGAAAGCAGGTTATGAAGGAAACATTTACTTAATTGAGGGTTCTGGATTGTAAGATTCTATTTAATCTATGGCTTCTTCTCCTTTAGTGCAGAGATTTGACTTCCTACTATCTTCCTTTTAATTATCCAAGTAATTGGGTTCTACAAAGAATGATTTTAATAGCTCTTGATGGTAGTGAAGAGATTTACTGTAGCATTGGGGAAAAGGAAAATTAACTTGTTGTCAGATTGAATTTTGAGATCTAGCTCTTCCCTTAACTAGCTGGGTAATCTAGTATATGTAATGTAATATCTTGGAGACTTCATTATTTCCATTTTACAGAGCAAGATAACAGAATTAGAGCAATCCTACTTATGTTACAGGATTACTGTGGTATCAAAAGGAGTTGTCTATGTGGAAGGGTCATATGGGCAATAAAATGGATCCAAGATTAAATAGGTGGCAGAGAGAAACTATTGCATTTTGGAAATTATATGACATTACCAATGACTTCAACTTGTCCCAATAGTAAAAATCTATCATTTTTTCTTTTAAACACTAATATACTTCTGAAAAGAATATATGAATGTAAAGTATGAAACATCACACAGAATAATCAAAACTGAAGTAATTCAAAAGACAATGGAGAGGCACATGAAGGGCATAAGTAAGCCTTAAGACCAAATAAGCAAGAGTGAGAAATGAGAGAGGGATGGCATGTGTCTTGTACTGTTCCCTAGGTTGCATGGTGAGTAGAAACTGTAGAGATTTATGGGAAGACATGACAAGAGTCACATAGGATGAAAAGCTGAGGAAAGGTTCCCAGAGTGTGGAACAAGCACTCACACAAGTGATATTACAAACCCACCAGAAGGCTGAAGTATGAATAAAAAAAATGTGAATGTTCTCTAAAGTAATACCTGAGTCATTCATACTGGCGCCGAGACCAACACTGGGTTCGAGAAGGTTACACCAACATAATAATCGCACCGATAGGTTCTAACAAGTCAGAAACCAAGCAAGAATCTTTAGTGGCCCATAGATAGAAAGGTAGAATTTGAACCCCTTAAATAAGGAATTCTAAACTATTTTCTGAGTTTCATGTGTCCATTTGGGAAATCTGGTAAAGCCTACTGCTTCTTTCTTAGAATAATATTATAATGCATAAAATATGAGGATAACAAAGAAAAACAAAAGTAATTGAACATAGAGGTGTAATTTATTTTCACATCCAAATTCAAGGATTATCTGAAATCTAGCCAAAGACCTTTCTTGGGGTGAGAAACCCTTCATGGACCCCAGGTAAAAAACCTTGCCTTAAAATTATTGTTGCACACCAGCCTACATTTGAAGAGGCTCATTATCAGAAGTTTGGTTTTTAAATGTTTTGTTTTGTTTTGGGGAAGTAGGGAGTAGGGAAAGGGTGCATGATAATTCCTGATAAAGCCCATTAAGGAATGATCATATTTTCATTTGCAGCAGGAATAGGAGTATCTACTCTGGTAAAATTGTATATTTTACTTTCTTAATATTTCTAAACATAAAGTCACAAAGGGACAGAAATGGACAGGAAGAAGTGATATCAGAAATCATCATAATTGAAACCTGATACTTTATAGAAAATTGAGGTCCTTGGAGGGTTTGTAATTTGCCTCGTGTAAGTCTCAAAAGGTAAGATTTGACTTTAGTGTTTTGACTCTGAAGAAAGTGGTTTTTTTTTTCTCATTGTATGACACTACAATGATGTAAAAATGTTTTCTACTTTAAAAAACTCCTAGGAATATAATTACCAAAAATGTCCTATTCAATTTAGAAGTATACATCTAGAAGTTCCATTGGCTCAAATGAGAAAATATTGAGAACCTATAATTACAATAACCTCTAGATGACTCATGTGTAAGCCTAATATAGCAGAACTGTGATATACACTTAGTATTAGATTGTTTTTCTTTTTTGGATAATTCACAATATATGATATGGGATACATGATTTTACCTTCCATGTATCTATAATCTGAGGCACTATTAGAATTTTAATGTCATTCTCTCTGAAATCATTTAAAGATGAATGCTATATAAACTTATAGTATTACTATAAGTTATCATTAACTAATTATCATTAGCACTCATAGAATCTTGGATTCTATTTAACTACACAAATTAAGTACCTACTTTATGTGTGAAATATAAACAATATTGAAAATATGGTCTTTGTTATCATAGAACTCATATAAATTAAATGATGTTTCAACACTAGGATGCCATAAGTAGGAGTAAGCTAATAGGAGAGAGTCTACACATTCCCAAGGAGCTATAGTAAATATTGAAAATATTATGTTTAAAAGTACAAAGTAGTATATGAGGTTTCAAGAACGAAAAAAAATTCCCGTTTTTTGTTTTTATTTTTGTTTTTCCCTAGGAAAGAGGTGTTAACATTTGAGTGGTCAGTTTCAACAGAGATTGATCAACAGAGAATTTCAAGGATAGAAAATAGCACAATCAGAAGCCTGAAAATAAGAAAACAAGGGATATATTTAGGGAACAATGAATAGTACAATTCAGCTGTACTATTCTAAGTAGAGGATTCTAATTAGAGGAGTATTGTATTACTATTCTAAGTAGAGGAATATTGTTAAAAAACAAAATTTAAAAAAGAGGGAGACCTATAAATTGGGACCTTGACTTTCAAGCTAAGGAAGTTGAATCAAGTAAGACAGGAAATACACTTCTTGCTTCCTTGATAGACTTCTCAATACCTAGAGAGTCAAAATGGTGCAGATTTGTACTACTAGGGACATGACAGAGTAGCTTTTGTCTCTTGCCTGGGTATACACAACATCCTATTTATGCCTACAATGGGGAAGGCTTCTAGATACCTCCTAGAACACACAATACAGTAGATAATGCAGTTGAAGACTGCACTAAAACTTCAACGGATGACCATGTATCTAACCTCATCTGTGGCCCTCACTCATATTTTCTATGGTTTTTATACAGTGATGGCTAGCACACAAAATGGAAAAGAAAGAAAGAAGGAGAGAAGATGGACTCAGGTATACATCTTTGTAGTTAAAGAGACATAATTCCAGGAACAATCCTGCTTTGCTGATTATCACTTTGGTCATTGTTGACCCGTCTGTCAACAATGGATGTCTGAATCTGTCCCACATAGTTTCTGTTCTCATTCTGCCCATATTTCCAAACTTCTTGTTAAGATGAAATTTCAAACTCTTTCATTCTCAAACCCCCAAAGAACTGAGATTACCAACTCCTCTCCAAGGAGTTATCTCATTTTTCTCTGGAAGCTAGCAAGAGGGGATACACAACATATTTGGCCTTTTTATTTTACAAAATGTCATTTTAATGAAGTTGTATGTTTGCTACTAAGCTGGAAATTCTACAGAAAGTCCATATGCTTATAAAAGTGCTGACCTTTAATATAATTGGTGGAGTAATGCTGGAATAAAGTTTTAAAGTAAAAAGAGTAGTGTTCTTAACAAATTTGGTGGAAAAACTTGGACAGTGTCTGTAACAGAGGCTGTAGCCAGGAAGAGTCTTATGCTATAGTCCCTACAACTTTCTTTCATCACCAGTATCAAAGATGGTGCAAACTTTTCTAAAATAGTTCTTGACTAAAAAGTAATAATAAATTTCAAGATAAATAAATATTAATAATAAAGATAACTTGCATTTATATATCAATTTAAGGTATTAAAGTACTTCACAAATATTAAATCGTTTAATCCTTAAAACAACACCAGGAGGTAGATTCTGTTTTTACAGATGAAGAAAATGAAAGATAGGATCAAAGTGACTTGCCCTATCGCTTAGAAGCTTAAGTAAAAAGTCCAGTAAATGCCAAGTAAAAAGTCCTAGCTTTTGCCAATTCTTCTACACTTATAATTTTCATATCATATTTGTTATTAATGTGAGAAAATGAGCAAAAAAACTTAGTAAAGTATAAAGTCAAATTTTTATGTCCAATAAGGCATCCTGTGGTAGCCTTCTCAAGGAGACCAACATTTGCTGACTTAGAAAAGTTATCAAAGCTGAAGGAATCCTGCCACAATCAGTAGGGAAAATGGAGGGGTTCAAATGCAGGGCTGAACATGCATGAGTTTAATTCTTGGAAGGGAGAGAACCTCAGGTCCTCAGAATGCCAAAATTGACACTAAAACAAACAAACAAAAAATCTAATGCCTAGAAAGCCAGCTCAGAGAAATATGAGTGGGAATATCAGCAAAATGCCTGGCATAATTTGCCATGTTTAAAGCTTTATGGAGATGGATTTCATCCTCCTTTCCTCTCTGTTCTCTTGGAATAGTCATGAATTCCATATCTGTGTCCCATTTTGACTTACGGTTGTATAGGAGAATTCAGCTGAAAAGCGGCAGAGACACACTGGGACAGTAGTTAATTAAGTTTTGTTATGACTCATAAGAGGAGGAAGAGAAAGGATTCCAAGAGGGAAAAGGCACAATTTGAGGCCCCTATTGCCCTCAAATGAGGGCAGCACCCAGTAGGATGGCTTCAAGATTCAGAATTGTACACCGGCTTTCACACTATGGTCAAAGATCCGGAGCCTCTCAGGGCTTAAATTTGTATAAAGTTTAGACAGAACAGGCTGGCTGACACCAATAGGAGATCGCCTTGTCAATCATAGAGGAAGATAATATTATAGTCAGAACTATGGATTGAGGGTAAAATTGCCTAATAAGGGATGGAGAATGAGAGACAGGGACTAAGGGAACTAAGGGAACCAGAAGAGGACCAAGGTAGAGGCAGGGTTGTGATATCTCTGAATTTACTAACCTTAACATACATGCATCCTGGATGAGGAAGTGGTGTGTTGGGAGAGAGCTGGGGCTGGACTAGTCAAACTGATTTTTACCTGTTCATATTTAGCTGCACAAGGGAGCAGTCAAGGTGACAGAATAAGAAATAGCAATTTTGCCTTAGATCCTGCACTATCTCATATAAAGTGCACCAGACTGAATTCTAAGGAAATTGAGGAAAAAGTCATAGTAAGGTTGTTGATATTGTTATTTTCTTCTGTTTTTTACCAGCCCAGTTTTGCTTAGGAAGATAGAGGTGTCTGGGGTTGCAACTGGCCAGAATGGGGATCAGCTAAGTTCTAAAGTACAGTAAGGGGACAAAAATCTGGACAGAAAAAGATTCCAAGGGAACCCTGTATTATCACTGAGAGCAGGGACTGGGACCATGTGATAGTTCTATCATCCAATACTCAATAGTAGGTAGAAGTTCAAGGATGAAGAAAAGCAGGTCTGATCATGAGAGAGAAAAGGCTTTACCTCTCCAAGGAGCAAGAAACACATTCCAGAAATGTAATAGCTGGATGGTTCTGAGCCCAAGAACAGAGAGGAAGGGCTAGTTCTAAATTTTAGTCCTATATGTAAGCCAATAGCAGAATAAACCAACGAAGGAGACCAAAACAAGGGACAGACTGCAGTACAGGTACACCAAACCTGCACAATCACCTGGTTGTCTGTGATTGAATCCAGTAGCCTAGTGAGCCTGAATCACACAAAAGACAACAGATCCAAATTAGGTTAGGAAATTATAGAAATCAGGCAAGCACAGAATAGATTTCACATTATTTTGGAAGTATTAAAAACTCATTAACCCCTAGACTGAGTTATGAAAGCATCAGGGCATAAAGAGATGGAAAACTCAGGCCAGCCATCTTCCCCCAGAATAAGCAGTGCTAACAGAAACCAAAGTTAAGAAAAAGCCAGGGAAAATGAGCAAACAAAAAATGACCTTACCATAAAAACTATTACAGTGACAAGGAAGAGCAAAACATAAACATAAAAGATTATGCCTTGGAAATATCTATAAGCAAAGAAAGAAAAATGTAACTTGGGCACAAACCCAACAAAAATCCTGGAAGAGTTAAAGAAATAATGTAAAAAACATTACTAAAGGAAATAACTCCTTAAAATTCAAAATTGGCCAAAAAGTGATACAAAACCTCATTGAAAAAAAGAATTCCTTAAAAATTAGAATTTGTCTAAATTCAAATCTAGCCTCAGACACTTAATTAATACTTCCTAGCTGTGTGATCCTGGACAAGTCACTTAAATGGGAAAGAGGGGGAAGGAAGGGAAAGGTAGAAAAAGGGATAGAGAAGAAAATCTAGAGGGGAAATAAAGGAGAGAGAGAAAAAGTAGAAGAGAAAGAGAGATAGGGAGAATGAGGAAAAGGAAGCAGAAGGGATGGAGAAAAAAAATTAGCATTTGTCAAATGGAAGCTAAGGACTCCATGAGACATTGAGGAATAATAATAATAATAAAACAAAGTCAAAATACTGAAAAAAAGAAGAAAATGTGAAATATCTCATGGGAAAAACAACTGACTTGGAAAAAATATCCAAAAGAGATACTATAAAAATCATTTGACTACCTGAAAGTCACTTATCTATCAGTCAAGTGTGGATTCAAGTTAAACATTAAAGCTTATTTAAAGATTTAATGGTAGTCTTAGTTTTAATTTTACATGTTCCAACAAAAGCATAAGAAATATAAGAAAAACTAGTTAAACATAACACATAATGCTTTACAATGTACAAAATGCTTTTTATAAATATTATCTTATAACAATCACTTTCTGGAGAGAAGAATTATTATCTCTGATTTACAGATATGGATATTAAGAGCCAGAGAAGATAAAACGACTTGTTCAAAGTCATGCAACTTATAAGAAGTAGAGCCATGACTAGGATTCATGTCTTCTAACTTGTTTAAGTTTATCCACCACTACCACTATTATTCCCACTATAACAATAAAAGCTAACATTTATATAATGTTTTAAGAATTATAAAATACTACATACATTATTACAATTGATTTTTTAAAAAATCACACAACTGGGAGGAAAAGGCAACCAAGGATTCTGGGACAGGCTTATTTTAGTAATATCACTTTGTCAGTCACATGAAATATGAATTTCAAAGGGAAGGAAAATGAGGCAAGGATATTTAGTGGACTATTACAATAGTGCAGGTGAGAAGAAATGAGATCCTGAACTAGGACAGTTGGGGTATGATTGGATAGAAGGGGTTACCTGTGAGAGATGTCATAGTGATGGAATCATCAAGACTTGGCCACTGATAAACTAGGGAAAGGGAGAGAGAATGAAGAGTCACTTAATTAAGCTCCTAAGGAGCCCTGGGAAACAACTTCTGGTTATTGAGTCAGGTGACCCCCCAAATGCATGTGTATTCCAGAGCCCCTAGGATCTTTTAGCTTTGGTCTTAGCACACCTGCAAAACTGAAACCACAAAATAACTACATAGTTTTCATCTACAGAGGAAAGTACTTAATGGGAATTATCATAATATAGATTACAGGGGAATTCTTAGCTCAGTAATGATCTAGTATAAGTTGAACTACCAAGCACATTAGGGAAATTATTAGCTCAACAATATGCAAATCAATAACAATTTCTACACAATTAAAATAAGATACTTAACAATAATCCTAAACACATAAAGCATGCAATTATTTCTTTAAAGAGGATGTCATTGAATGATTTCTCCTAGGCCCACTTGGGCCTATTTGGACTACATCCAAAGCAGAAAGAAAAAGAGAAAAAGATTGGGGGGGGGGAGAGACTAGGGAAAACAGGAAAGGGAATGAGAAGTGAGAGAAGAAGAACAGGAGGGAGGAAGAGAGAAACCCAGAAGAGAGACCCAGAGAGACAGAAAAAAGAAGAAAAATAAATGGGAGAGAGGGGGAAGGGAAGGGAAGGGTGGAAAAAGAGATAGAGTAGAAAACCGAAAGGGGAAATAAAGGAGAGAGGGAGAGAAAGTAGAAGAGAAAGAGAGACAGGGAGAATGAGGGAAAGGAAGCAGAAGGGATGGAGAAAGTATGATTGCAAAAACCAGTCCTTTCTACTCTTTCAGGACCACAGGAAGGGAAAAAGTTTTAAGAGACATGCAATGACAATATTCACATCAAGAAGGAGGTGGGGGGAGAAGGCAGGGGAGGTAGGGAGTGAGAGAGGCTGGGAGGGAGAGGGAGAGAGACTGAGAAGAGATAGAGACAGAGATGAGGCAGAGAGATAGAGACACAGGACAAGAAAGAGACAGACAGAGACAGAGACACAGAAAGAGACAGAGACAGACAGAAACAGAGACAAAGAAAGAGAGACTGAGAAAGAGATAGAGACAGAGACTGAGACTGAAAGACAGAAACACACAGGGAGAAAGGCACACACAGAGAGATTGAGAGAGACAGAGACAAAAACTGAGCGTGAGACAGAGACAGAAACAGAGAGAGACTGAGAAAGAGAGACAGAGACATACAATAAGAAAAAGACAGACAAAGAGACAGAGACAGGCAAAAACAGAAAGACAAATACAGAGACTGAGAAAAAGATAGAGGCAGAGACTGAGACAGACAGAAAGAAACACAGAGAGTGAGAGACTGAGAAATAGATAGAGACAGAGACTGAGACAGAGAGACAGAGACAAGAAAGAGACAGACACAGAGACACAGAAAGAGACAGAGACAGACAGAAACAGAGAGACAAAGAAAAAACAGACAGACTGACAAAGAAACAGAGACAGAGACAGACTGAAAGACAGAAACACACAGGGAGAAAGGCACACATAGAGAGACTGAGAAAAGACAGAGACAGAGACTGAGAGTGAGAAAGACAGAGACAGAGACAGAAAGAAACAGAGAGTGAGAGACTGAGAAAAAAATAGAGACAGACTGAGACAGAGACACAGCAAGAAAGAGACAGACAGAGAGACAGAGACAGGAAGAGACAGGCAGAAATTTCAGGAGGGAGGAGGAGAGAGGGAAAGACACACAGAGAGACAGGGAGAGGGAAAGATAGAGAAGGAGGAAGGGGAAGGAAGAGGGGGTGGGGGGATAGAGAGAATGGAAGGAAGGGAGGAAGGGAGGAAGGGAGATAGTCTATATCTTCTTGAATCAAGAAGGTCCTGGCAATCTTCTATGAGGTGAATTGGCAGCTAGGTGATGCCATGGATGGAGAATTGGGCCTGGAGGCAGGAAGACAAGAATTCAGATTCATGCTCAGATACTTAGTAGCTATATAATCTTAAGTAAATCACTTAATTTCTGCTTCAAAATCCTGAACTATAAAATGGGCTTAATAATAGAACCTACTTCCTAGATAGAGTTCTTGTGAGGATCCAAAGAAATAACATTTGTAAAGTGTTCAGCACAGTATAGTAGATGTTACACAACTGCTAATTATTGTTAATCATTATTATTACTATTATTGACATGAAACAGCCTCTATGATCCATTATAACTTATTATTGTACTGGTAAGAACTTGATAGGGGAGAAAAAGGGGTCTCTTTCATCTTCCTGGACTCAAACAACCAGAAGATGTCAGCTGTTCATTAAGTCTATTATAAGAGTGCTTATGAGCTGGAGATGCTTCAAAGGTAAGTACATGAAATATAATCAGAGTATCAGTTTGCCTCCAAAGCACTGCCTACCACCTTCACTATCTATGAGGACAATAGCTTATGACTACTCACGACTGCAACAACTCAAAATTATATTCAGATTTTGGAAACAATGCTTCTATCACATGGGAAAAATGTTCAAATCAACAGAAAATTTTCAGCTGATGCTATATTGCCTTCAAACAACCAAACAACCATCTCAATACTTATGTAGGACCCAGTGTTCAACATTTTGGGTCATCTCTCATTATTAGTAGACTTCTCAAAACAGTATTATCAGAGGATTCTGTGGGAAACCATAGTCCCCTCTTCCCTCCCTTCCCTTCTATCATCATGTTTTCTGTTGCATCACTGCCCTAGTACAGTTGCAAACCTTTCTCTTTAGAAATGCAAATCTGTAATTAATCCAAGTAAGAATTGTATGGCTCATAAAATATGCAAATGAAGACCATGGTGCTGGGTAGATGGGAGGGTAAAAAAGGTGGGGATGATGTTTGTTGATCCAATAAGTAACCACCAACTTTAGTGTGATTTGAAAACAGGAAAATATTCTTACAAACCAAAAATATATGTAAAGAATTAGGACATACTCCATCAGTCTTATCATCATGTCTGATGATCCACATCCTCATATGTCATAATCTCCCTCATTACTTGTTCCTTTGGATTAAGGCACTGCAGTCCTACCACAACTACCAAAAATTGTTACTTGAGTAGGGTAACACATTAAAACATAATTACAGTAATCTTAAAAAATACAATTCAAGTTAGTTTGGCAGATTATCCAGATACTAAATAAAACATCCAAGGAAGGGATTATAGAACAGGAAAAATTTAATGTAGAGCAGAAAAGAGAAAATCTGCTATGAACAGGAAGCAGGGTAGGCAAAGAGGCACCAAGCATCTGAAGATGTGGAGCAGTAAAAAAAAAAAAGAGAGAGAGATATAGGAAGATGCCTGAGCAACAGTGAAGGCAAACTCTCTCTTCACAAGTTTTCTTGCTCCTATCTCTAATCAAAGAACTTGATTTATCTGAAAAATAGAAGAAATGAAAAGTACTGAGTGGGACATATTTTGAGCTTCACATTCCCTGTAGATTCTAGATTTGCTGATCATTCCTCAAATTTGAGAGATATGTCCCTAGCTTACTACCCAAAAGACCAGGCAGCCTCAAAATTTTGGTGGAGAGATCAAAGTATAGGAAGCCAAGAAACAGAGTTTGATATTCTTTATATCAATAAATTACTCACTTCAGGACAAACTCTTGCCTATTTTTTACCCGTGTTTGGGAAATGTTATTAAGAGCTTATATTCACAGTACCATTCATAAGTTGTAGGCTCTGATGCGAGTCAACAAAAATATCAATAATACCATCAGGCAATCAAATTACCTTTCTAAACCTTTCTTGTTAACATCTTCATTTTTCCAAACTTAGACTAATTGTGCTATTTTCTTTCACAGTCAAAAAAATGCTGGCAAAAGATTGGACACAAGTAAAAGATAAGGCACTTTGGAGTTTGTATACAGTAAAATTGTAATACCTGTTGAATGTTTAAGGGGATGTAGATGTGATACTTAGGTCATGTAGATCAAGATAGATAATAATTGATACATTATCATACTCTGTCAGCTTTTTTAAAGTCATTGCTGGTAAGGCTTCTGGAAGCCCAGGATTCAATATTGTAAGACCCAGGGCATCAGTTCTTGCTGATGTCAAGGACAAAAACAGAGACTTCTTGCCAAGAAGGCATCAAACACCTTTAGGGACACTGCAACACAGTCAATCTCCTAGGCTAGAACCTTTGAATGAACCAAGGGTTTAGTCAATTGCTTTTATCAATGAAAGTAAAGTCATAAAAACACCTTGATTGTTCCCCAAGGCCCTCTTTTCTTTTCACTCTATAGTATCTTACTTTGAGTGATCTCATCATCACCCATGGATTTCATTATTATCTGTGAGATATTATCTATAATCTACTATCTATCATAGATATTATCATTATCTTCATAAGATAATGCTATGTATCACAAACTGCTTATAAGATACAGCAAATTGGAACTGCAAGTAGATATCTCAACTCTACATGTTCATAAACTCATTATCTTTAGATCTAAAGCTAAACCTCTTTTTTAAATTTCGCTTTTACTTTCAAGGACTCTACTTATCATATCAAGTCACCCAGGACTCCAATTTAAATGTGATCCTCAATTTTTCATTTTTTTGACTTATAGATCCTAACTTCATAATGTCTCTCAGGTATGCTTCTCTCCACTCACAATGACCACTTTAGATTAAGGCTTTATCACCTATTGTTTGGACTATTGCAACATCCTTTTAATTGGTTTCTCAGATATAATTTTCTTCCCCCTCCAAAACATGCTCCTTAGAGCTGCGGCTGTGCAGATCTGACCATTTATTTAGCATTTAATAAACGTTTGTGCTATTGCCTTGAATCTTTATAAATACCTTTGTGAACTGAATAAGAGAAGTACTGTATTGTCATCCTTATTTTCTTGAAAACTGAAACAACAGAGATGAAGTGACTTTCTACAGTGATACAATTTATAAACTGAGGATTCAGAACTTAAACTCAAGTCTTCTAATTTCAAATCCAATACATCATGACAGTAAACTCTTAAAAACTTACTGAATTACAGAAATTTGGTCATTTGTCACATGAAGTGGATTTAGACAAGAAAGATGTGTGGTTTAGAACGTCAGAGTTAGGATTAAATAGTTAAGTCCCAGGGAAGTACCTGAGGGGCATGGAGATGAATGACTTGCTCTTCAAGTGAATGCCCAGGGCTGGATTCCAACATCTCCAGGCTCCCAGCACAGCAGATTTATACCCAGTTCTCTCTGCCAGCCAAGTGGCTTGATTGCTTTGACCGGCTCAAGTCAAACAATCAGTGAAACTATTTACTTTCTGGTTTTGTTTTAAGAATTGACCAGTTAGTCAAAACAGTTCATTCTGCTTGGGCATGATAATACCAGAATGGGACTTTTTTAAAAAATGTGATAATATTAAGTTAACATATTTCAAGGCAAAAAATATATACTTTTTTCACTTTTGTTTTTAATTTGAGGTTGATATTGAAGAAGTAAGTAACTTGGCAATGAACAAAAAGATAAATCTTTGGAGTTAAGAAGACTTGAATTCAAGCCCTTGGAAATACAGCATGGAATAGGAAAAAAAAAAAAAAAAAAAAAAAAAACCACTGCCTTTGTAGTCAAAGGTCCAGTGTTCAAATTCTTCCTCTGATACTAGCTAGGTGATCTTGGATAATTTACTAAACCTTCCTGGTACTCAATTTCTTCATTTGTGAAAGGAGGGAGTCATTGAACTAGGTGATCTTTGAGGAGCCTTCTACTTTTTTATCTATGATCCTGTAACATCTTGCAAATAACTCTCTCCCCTTCCCTCCCTCTACACACACACACACACACACACACACACACACACATACACTATAGAAAGTGAGACAGACAGACAGATACATAGATACTTAGACAAAGATAGAGATATTTCATGAAGACTCACAAGTGCCTAAGAAATGCTTTAGCAATCTAATATCTTCTTTGATCTTCACAAAAGTCCTATAAAGATTTTATAAAATTTACATATTGTTATTTTATAATTGAGGCAATTAAGACTATCTAAGTTAAAAGACTGAGTTAGTAAATGTGAGGCAAGATTGAAATCCAGATATTCTTGATTACATACACATTCTAGCAAAACTGCCTCTCCAAAAAAAAAAAAAAAAAAAAAAGGAATGGAAAATGAAGTACACTGGACCACTTGATTATATTTTGCTTAATTTTGCATCATTAATTATTTCAAAAAAATTTCTGTCAAGTAAATTTAAAGCAAACTAGTAAAATCCATCTTCCAGTCCAGTCCTTCATGAAGATTTATTTATCAGCTTGACTCTCCCAGGCTTTTTTTCTTTTCTTCTTTTTCTTTTTTTCATCACTATCTTCCATTCTTCCATACCAATTTATTTCTTGATTATGAAGTCAAATATGTAAAACAAGAAGTAATCAAATCAATTTACAAACTACTGACCTATGAGATGATTCCAATTATATATTGTTTCTTGTTGCCTTTTTGTTGTTCATCAATATTTGGTTTGTGTCTTGTTTCTCTCTTACCATTGTCACTTTTCAATGATCAACACATTATCTATTCTTGACTGTATTCAGCACTATATGCTGTATCTATGGTTCCCCAATTCTGCTAAAAGTCAGAAGGTATATTTCATCTCTGATCCTCAGAGGTCACTGTACTTACTGATTAGAGACTTAACCTAACCATTCTTCCAAATGTTCTACTTTTTTACTCTGCATCAGTTCATAAAAGTCTTCCCTAGTTTCTTTAAATTCTTCATCGTATTATTGCCTCTTCCACAGAGGTTGTATTGTCTGTGCCTATTGAATTCATCTTGTCATAGGATGGGCGTTTTTTTCCCCTTTGGCTTTCTGACAGAGGGTTTACAAAGAAAATGTAACAAAATCTGAAAGTTGGGGAAAATGACATATTTTTATTCAACTACTTTGTTTTACATGAACCACTCTTCTAAACACGCTTGAGGTAGTTAATATTCATTCATCTATCTAGAAGTTGTCACTATATGTAGTATATTTGAGTCATGTTAAAACTGCATATGACACTTTGTGTTCTGCAATGCCTGGGCTGTCAGTCTGACTCTGCTTCAAAGTGTTTTGTGAAGACAGAGAGTCCTTCAAAGGTTATATGGATAGCCATCATTACTGACATCCTCATCTACTTGCATCCTGCTGAGAGACTGCCTTCTGTAGTGGAAGGAACACAGGATTAGGAGCTAGAGACCAGTCCCAACACAAGATATATAAGCCTGAACAAGCTATCTAATTGCTCTGTTTCTCAATTTCCTCATCCACAAAATGGCAATAATATTTTAATTACTTGACCTCTCAGAGATATTGTGAGATTGTGGGAAAGCAAATCTATAAATTATTATTCTTACACATATAAACAAATCACTTTACTTTTGTGGTAAAAAGAAGTCTAGAGAATGAGGCAACATTTACTCTCAGAGAATTTGCAGGATAGTTAAATTATTAGAGTGTAAATCCTAAGATTAAGTAAAACATATTTTGCTTAAATTCTATAAAAATTCTTCAAAGTGAATCAATAGTAGAATCATCTCTAATCATATCTAATCTTGGGCAAATCAATTAAATTCCATGGGTTTTATTTTTTTCACCAAAAAACGTGCAGTTGAACTAGATACCCTTTGAGGTCCCTAGTTGAATCCTGGACTTAAAAGTGACCTCAACAGTGAATCTATAAGAGAAAAAAAAATGCAGTCCCACCAGTACCAGAAGAAAACATTCTCATCCACCCAAAACATACCCAATAAGTCATCATAGTCACTTCTTTAGAGGAAGGCAAATCCACCATCTCTTTAGGCACGTATCCTACTTTGGAACAGGTATAACTATTGGAATTTTTTTTCCCTGATAACAAGCCTAAATCTGTCTCTGTAACTTCCCCCCACTTGCTCATGGTTCTACTGTCTCATACCAAACAGAACAAGTTTAATCCCTCTTTCCCGTAGCAATCCTTCAAATACCTTGAACCAGGGGATCATGTCTGCTGAATTTTCTCTTCACTCAACTAAACAGCTATAATATTTTACTCTTGTTATAGATATGTTAAATCAGTTGACTTCTCTATTCATTGCTGTCCCTAACTATGATAGTTATTACTTAGTAATCTCTGTAGAACTAAACATCACAAGAACCTGGATCTTGCTACGTCCTGTCAGCTCTAGAGCTAATCTTGGCTAAGGGGGTCAATGTAATGGAGCCTTTATTCAGTTAAAGTGACTACCTGATCTTCGGATCAATTAAACTTAGAACAGGGTGGGTGTGGTGGGCAGACACTATTCCTCAAAGGAACCCACCCTCCCTCTCAAAGAACACACAGATGAATTGTTCCTGGAGTTATATCCATGAAGCATTTGGTACATCATACAAATAGAGCATCACACTCCTTGTCCGACTCCCCAACAACCATAAGTATAATTGCATTCATATTTCCTATGTCTTAAGTACTTAAAATTTTACAAGCCCATTTTCTTTTATAATGTTTCCCCTTTGGAGGGGAGGGAGAGAGGGAAGCAGGCAGAGAAATCTATCAACAAATGAATCTAGCCATCAAAACCAATTTGGGCTCGCAATCCAAGGAGAAATGCCCACCAACATGCCCCGCTCTACTAAGTGAGAAGACTGTATAACGTTTTATCAGCTTAAATTACAGAGACCATTTAAACAGAATTCCCCAGGGCCTTCAGAATTTGAACATTTACTGTAGTCAATTATCTTGACTCAGCCAGTGCATGAAATAAACCACTCCATTCTGTATCCTCAGTTCCAAACTCAAAAAAAGGTGATACCCAGAGATAAACAGAGATCGGGGAAGAACCTCTCTAGTGTTCATTTGCTTAAAAAAAAAAAAAAAAAAAAAAAAAAAAAAAAAAAAAAAAAAAAAAAAAAGGATGCACCCAAACAATTGTTGTAGTAATTATTTATGCAAAAAATATGTGAAAGTTACAGTGACTATGCATTCAAAGTCTAGTATGTGTCATTTGTTTTATTCATGATAAACAGATCATTTAGTTGGAAAAATCCCATCTGCTTAGATATATCTCTTATTATTTATGAGAACCATGTTTAGGAATGCAGACGGCACATGTGCATAATTAATCCTGAAGAGAATTAGACATTGTTTGATTCACAGCTGAATGCAATTAGCATTAGGAAGTTTACATATGTTGGCAATAACACAGATTAGCAACTAAAGTGCTTGTTAAAAAATTTAACCTGAGGCTGCTGGAGCAGACCTCTCTTAATGATGCTTTAAATGTTGTTGATGAAGTAATAATCAATTTTGTTTTATAAATAGTAAATCAAGAATTTAGGTCTAATTAGCAGTGCTACAGATCACTTCACTTACATAGCCAATGTACTCATGATGTGCGCTCTGAACTTTCTTTGAGTCTTGTGTGCAAACAGTTGTTAAGGGAAGACACGATCCCTTTTGTTTAAAAAAAAAAAAAAACTCACAGCTGGTGAAGAGTGAGATGTCTGCATTGGGGAGGTTGACTTGGTGCTAGTGGCATTTAAGATGGGAGTTTTGCCTTTGTCCCTCTGCAGCTTTTAATTGCAGGAGGGAGAAACAATGCCCTTTCTCTCTTTCTCAAGCACAATCATTAGATGGCTTTACAGACTGTGAAACGAAGTCATCTAATGGGGAGGGAGGAGAGAGTGTAAATGATGAAAATGAGGATGAAAGTAAAATTGAGCTGTAATTGTTTCTACTTCAACTTTAAGAAGTTCACCATTAATTAAAATGTTTCTGCACCACTCACCACCAGACTGTTGGGAAGGAGGAGAGGCTGCTGTACCGAGCTGCTGACTGGCAGGGCTGGAGACCCTGCTGCCTCTGGGCGCTGCAAAGTCAGGTTTCTTATTCATTCTGGAGGTTCGGGGTTTCTGGTAGGTAAATAAATATGGTCTGAATACAAAGAAACTGAACCGGACAAGTGTTCAGTGGAAACAGAAAAGGTGGCTCTTATACAGGGCTCCTTGAGCAGCAGAGTGTTCTTGATTTGCATGACTGAGTTCAATTCAGAAAATATTGAGTGCCTACATGTACAAGAGGCTACCTGGGGGTGTAGTGAATAGAACAGCCATCCAAGAGTCAGAAAGACCTCAGACACTTATCAACTGTTTAATAAGTCACTTAAACTTGTTTGCCTCAGTTTCCTCTTCTGTAGAATGAGCTGGAGAAAGACAATCATCCTGTATCTTGGCTAAGAAAATCCCAAAGGGGACTATAAAGGGTTAGATGAAACTGAAATGATTGAACAGGAACTATGGCCTTGTAAAAGGCATTAGACATATGAAAATGAAATACATGGCACAGTTTCTGCCAGAAAGGAACTTACATTTGATGAAGAGCGATGCTATGGATACAGATAAGTATAATGAAAGACAGGCTTTAATTGGGATAAAGGGAAAATCCAAACCAGGGCTATGGAAAAGTTTGAGGAAGGAGACATCATTGGATATGGAATGGGGTATTGGAGGAGGCCCACCAGAGATTTTTAGTGAGGAGATGACACAAGGCAAGACTCAGTGAAAAATAAGGATTAATCCAGTATAGCTGGAACCTAAAAAGCATGAGGCAAAGAAAATAAGATCAGGGTGGAAAGGAAGTTTAAAGGAGATGTTTAGACTTCCTTTTGTCTTTTATGCTATAGGCCAGGAATACTTAACCTTTAGTAAGGGGAAATGTTGAAAACTAACAATGCATATATTTTGAAAAAAAAAACGGTTTATTAAAAAAAGAAATTAGCAAAAACTACAAATCAGGATTTGGTTTGGTTTTTGTCAATAGCTTTTGGTCAATTTTTAAAGTAATAACTCTTGCAATATAATTGGCTTATTTTGTCATTCTATGTATTTTTCTTTATATATTAATAAACATAATTCTGAGAAGGGTCCATAAGATTTACCAGAATGCTCAAGGCATCCATAGTAGGAAAAAAAATAAAGGAAACCTGCTAAACGTAAAAAGAAGTCATTCAAAGTGTTTTTTTTTAAATAGGAAAATGATATCAAATTAGTAACAAGAAGAGAAACTGACTATTTTGCTTTGGGTATACAAAGCTGAGAGGCACAGAAAAATGTGTATCAGACCATTCGCAGAACCAGTCTTCAAAACAGCTATGCCATTAGGATAAAAAGAGTGAGGGCTGGTTGTTAAATTTTCAGTGTAAGAATTTACACCTCTGAAATTGGCAAACACTTTTTTCCTTTTTGATCTGATTTTTCTTGTGAAGCAAGATAATTGTGGAAATATATATAGAAGAATCGCTTGTGTTTAACATATATTGGATTACTTGTTATCTGGGGAAGAGGGGGAAAGGAGGGAGAAAAAATGGAACACAAGGTTTTGGAAGAGGGAATGTTGAAAACTATGTATATATATTGAAAATAAAAAGCTTTAATAAAAAAAGAAATTGTCAAACACTACAAACTAGGATTTGGTTTGTTGTTTTGAAAATAGTCTAGATTTTAAAAAGTGAAAAACTTAATAATGCAGACTGAACTTAAAATTGTGTTAATTTTGAGGAGTCAGTTGTTAAATATTTATCAACCCACCTTTGGATACAATTATAAATTCTGTCCTTGGACATATTAGGAGGTCATGGTGTTGAGTGACAACATCAAACTTAAGTATGAAGAGGATGATCTTGACAATCTTGATGGAGAGGAGAAAGTCAGGAATCAGAAACAATTAAAAGGTAATTACAATAGTTCTATGAAAGGTGATGAGAGCCTAGAGTAATTACTCTGTAAGAGAAGAGACTTAAGTAATGAATAATAGAGATGCCATACAAATAGGCTCAGTAGGCTAAGGTAAGTGTTGAATGGTGAGGAGGTGAGGAAGAGACAAGAGTTTAGTATAACTCAAAAGATTCAAGCCTAGAATATTAGTGACTTTGATAAAAAGTAGGTTCTCACTGTAAGTTCCATGTATCAGCAACTAGGAAATGATGTGATTTGAAAGGAAGCAAAAGAGTAAACTGACTAAAAGCATCTTTCCCATTCACACAGTGTGCAAAGTTCTAATCTTTAGTTTCATTCTTTTATTCTTCTTTTCTTTTCATTCCTTCTAAGTCATTGTAATCACTTATGGTAGCATCAAATTAACAGCACTAACCACCATTGTGATAGGCAGTATGGCATTTATGTGATAGCAAATTGTCCTGGATTCAAGACCTCCCCATGTTTGTTCAGTTGTGCTCTGACTCTATCCATGGGTGTGTTGGTACATATTCAGGGTTTTCTTGTTCAACATACTGAAGTGCACTCTCTGTGTCTCTGTGTCTCTGTGTCTCTGTGTCTCTGTGTTTCTCTGTCTCTCTCTCTGTCTCTGTTTCTCTGTCTCTGTCTCTCTCTTTGTCTCTGTCTCTCTGTCGCTCTCTCTCTCTCTGTTTTTCTCTTTGTCTCTCTCTGGAGGGAGGGGGAGAGATAGTTATAAAGTATCTGAGCCCACATTTAAACTCCCACTGGTCCACCAAACTGCCTCAGTGATTGATCCATACCAAAAAAAAAACCATAATTTTTAATTTTAATAATAATTTTAATTTCAATAATCTTGATAATTTATTTTAATAATAACTTAAATGATTATATATTTTAATTTTAATAATGATAATAATAACTTTAATTTTTAAATAATAATAATAGTTAACATTTGCACAACACATATTGGGTGCCAGGCATTATGCTCAGTGCTCAGGCACTTTACAAAAATTATTTCACTTAATCCTTACAACAACTCTGTGAAGTGGGTGTTGTTCTTATCCCCATTTTATATATTAAGATAAACAGGTGTTAAATGATTTGCCTAGAGACACACAGTTAGTAAATGTCTGAGGCCATGTTAGAACTCATCTTCCTGATTCCAGGCCCAGATCTCTATCCACTATAATACTTTGCTACCTGGATAGACACACACACACACACATACATACACACACATATATCCAAAATTATTTGGAGTATAATTAAGTAGAGACCAGACTGCCAGATTGTTAATTTGATGGTAGCATAAATAATTATGATGACTTAGAACTTAAAGCCAAAAAAAATCTGACTTTAAATCTCACTTCTGATACTAGTTGTGGTTTTCCCTTAACTTCTCTGATAATCATTTTCCCTTTATATAAAACAGGCTCAATGATAGCTAGGCTATTTCACAGTGTCATTGTAAAGCATTTCACCAGGGTTTTGTAAACAGTACATGATGAGGATTTTGCAAATCTTTAAACTACATGAACACTTTCCGCTGCTACTGTTTTTACAGATGTGGTCCTTACAAACTCATGTGTATTTATATGTATGCATATACACATACATGTATTTGTATATATGGGTTTGTGTATATATAAATATGTGCATATGTAAGTGTGTGCATGTGTGTATGTTCATATGTATTTATATATGTATGTGTTTTGTACATGCATGCATATCCATATGTGTATTTATATATAAATGATATTTTAGTTCATAATGAGAGGAAAGAGAGAAGGCAAGAAAACTCAGTCAGATTTCATATGGACCCTAATTCCTTTTATGTGTGAGGACATCAAGAAAGTGTTGACAAAATCTTACAGTCCAAAGTAAAGGCTAGAATACAAGAAGGAGAATCAGGAAACAGAAACAAAACAGTTCAGATTTAGAAAGGGTTGCAAAGTCTCACTTTTTAGAGACTCTCACTTAAAATTCCTGACTACAGTATTCTCAATAAATGTTATACAGTTTTTCCTTTAAGACCATCAGGGAAAAGGGATGGACAATCACTCTAGAAAATCTGTTCCAATTATGGAGAGTTCTAATTGTGACAAAGTTTTTCCTTGTACTGAGACCAGTCCTGTCTCTAGTTCTGCCCAGAAACCTGATCCAGCTTCCACATGCTAGTCCTCCAAATACAAGTTCCCCTATAGGTCTTCTTTCTTTAGACTGAGCATTCCAAGCTCTTTCCATTTTCCATCTGGCATGGTCTCTGGTCCTCTCAGAGTCCTGGTTGCCCTTTTCTAAATGTGCTTCAGCTTACCCCCATTATTCTTGAATTGTTGCCTCTAGGAATGAGCATGGTATTATAGATGTGGTCTGATTAGGGCGGAATATAGTGAATTTATTTATTCTTTATGCTTGTAGTATACAGATATATTCAATTTTTACAGGTATTCTCCAGCCATGTCTTACCCATTTTGAGAAGTTCATTTTTAGAACATAAATGTATAACTTTACATTTGATGATATGAAGTTTCATTTTATTAGATTTGATCCAATCATGTAGACTATTTGCAGAATCATAACTTAGGTGGGGCAACTGGAGCTTTGTACAAGGTCATCAAATTAAGAAGCCACTGGAATAACTTGATTCTATGATCATATGATTTTTCAGCCTGTAGCAACTAATTAGCAAGATTAATTAAATAGGAAAATACTATATGAAATACTATGTCCCAAAAGTAACTATGTCATAAGTTAGATTCTCTTTATGCCATACAAACCATGTTCTAGATATTCCCTCATAAGGGATGAAATCCTCAGCAAAAAGGTATCCTAAGGTTGCTACCCATCTCTAACCAAATGTACTTAAAAGGTGCATTTACAGGCACATTTCATGCTGCTTTCCCAGAACAAAAATTTATAGTTACATTTCTTCCTGTTTGAGATATTTTTTTGGATCCTGACTCTCTTTTTAAATGCATTGTCTATTTCTTTGAACTTCGTATCACATGGAAATTTGACAAGCATTCCCTTTGTGACTTCATCCAAGTCACTGATTAAAAATGTTGAATAGTTCTTTGTTGAAAAGTTGGCTCTCTAGGTAGGGGAAGAGGAGGAAGAGGGATATATTTGGATATAAAGATGATATAAAAACAAAAAGTTACAATTTTGATTTATAATGCCTTAATAGCATAAGGCCAAAGTAGTTCTCTGGGATCCTCTAATAGAAACCCCCTCTGAGGTGACATACATCCATGAATATCTATTCTTTGGATCTAATCTCTTAACCAATTCCAAACTCACCCAATTTCAACAATCCATTCCTTTTTACCTTATCAACAAGACAGAAAAGAAAGATTTGCTGAAATCTAAGCATATCTTAAAGCCTAAAATTTAGGTTGCATGTCACACTATACCTAATTTTTCCTTTTTTAATCATGAATTCTTGATAAGTCATTAATTATCCACAAAATCACTACTATTTCTATTTCAGCCTCTAGTTTCTCTTTGTTAGTAAGAATCAGTTGTAGGATATCAATTCCTCTTGTCACTTCTGCCACCTTTTGAAAGATGAAATCGCCATTAAGACAGTCATTAATTTGAAAGTGCTCTGCTTTTGGTGTAGAAAGAATGTACAATTGAAGTCCCTTATCAATGCCATATCATTCATCAATGAGGGGCTAGTTATTGTTTCCTGACCTCCTGATCTATTTCTTCCTGTTCTATTTGAGGACGAGGGTTGCTTTGGTTTTCTCTCTGCCCACTACGTAATAAACATTTAATAAATGTTTGTTGATTGAATGAAATTTAATAGTTCAGTCATTGGTATCATTTGAGCTGGCTAAGTTTATTTTTTACTCTCCAGCACTAAAATCCTTCCAAGTTATATGGCATAAAGACTAAAGCATGAGACCTGTAATCAAGAAGATCTGAGTTTTAAAATAACCTTCAACACTTACTAAGTATATAATTCTGGTCAAATCACTGCACCTCTATATGCATTAAATTTCTCATCTGTAAATTGGGAATAATAATAGCAACTACTTTCCAGGGTTGTTGTAAGTATCAAATGAGATAATATTTATACAGAGCCTTGAAAAGCTTAAAATGTATATAATGGCTAGTTTACTACTACTATCATCATCATCATCATCATCATGATAATTATTATTATTATACTTAAGACATACTTACAATACCAATAAGGAAAGTTGATTCACAAACAGAAATCCTGTAGAACCTTAATTCCAGTGATACCTCCATTACTAACGTGTCACCTTGGGTAAGTGTTTCCTCTATAAACTAAGAGGGCTGGATTTTTTAACCTTAAGATTCCTTCTAGCTTCAAAATTTCATTTTCCTGTCCTGCTTGCTAATTTTATATTACTCACTTAAAATAGAGCATTATCTCAAGACACCACTGTAAAAATGAGTATTTTCTACACCAGAGGTCACACAACTAACACTTCTGACCCTTAGAAAGTAGACCTCTTAACAGAAGCAGATCAGAGTGAAGGGTAGGAAGGGAGAGAGGTAGAATCAAAATTTCATAAAATTCCATCTTAACCAAAGCTATTCTTTGCTTTTTTTCCCACTAAAAAAAAAGGAAAAGGAAAAGGAAAATTCATCTGACTCTCCACTGTGCTTGTCTTCTAGTCTTGCCATCTCGTTAGAACAGTTACAGTTATACCTAAATGACTAATGGAAGAATGCAAACTCAAGCCCCTACTGGGCAATAACTTATAATTAGAATTAATGGTGATATGTTATAGTACTTGTACTAAATTTAAGATAAAATAAGTTTATTTATAGCTTCAAATATGCTTCTCTATCAGATTCCACTTCGATATTCTTGAAAATAACTATGTTTTTGTTACATGAAAAGGATATCACCCCCAAAATGCATATCTACATGAATATACATACACAAATTCCAGATGAACACCCAAAGAAAAGAGACATGACCAAGAGTTCCTTTTGTCATTGAAGTTATTTTTTTTTTGTATACCTACGTAATGTTTCTCGACTATCTAGACAAATGTCAGCAAAACATTAAATATTTTGGACAAAAATGAAAAATAGTGTAGTATAAAGAAAAGAATGATAGAATTTAAAGTTAAAGGACCTAAGGTTCAACTCGCAGTTCTGCCATTTGCTGCCTATTCAAACTCGGAAAATAATTTTTCTTTGTGCCTCAGTTTCCCTATTTGTAAAATGAAGAGATTGGATTAGATGGACTCCATGTCTCTTCCAACTCCATATCATCTATGATCGTCTAAATCAAACCAGTAACCCTATGTAAACCACACCTAGAATTTTATGTTCTTTAATCAAAAGAAAGCCCCTGAATATGAGGAAAACAGTTTTTGAATACTGTTTTAATGATGGTAATTGTTGATGTTTATCTTAATCTATTTAGATGCTTCAAATTTGCCAGGAAAAAAAGATCTTGTACACCAAGAACACATTAAACATTTTGGCTAAGATAAAAGACAGTATGTCTACAAGAAAAAAATGACAGAATTTAGAGTAGCCAAGATTAAACCTGAGTAGCCCTCATAAATCCCTCAAGTCAGTAAGTTATTCCATGTAAGGATTGTATATTTGCAGCTTAAGTCTTGTCATATTCACTCTTCTGTACATAGGAAGACCAACAGGTCACCAACTTTTATATATTGTACTAAAATTGTTAAGAATGTTAGTCTTTTCTGAAGGCTAAATAATTCAAATTCCTTTTTTAAAACTTTCATTACAGACCTAATTCCACAACCTTTTAATATTTTTTAGTCTCTTTAGTTGAAATAATTACTTTCATTTTTCCTATCTGCATATTTTGAAATATAATTTCTATGAAAATTTCAACAAAACCTTAAGTGATTTTACATGATATGTATCCCAGGGTCTAAAAAAGTCTATTTGGAAATAACTAAAGAACTAGTGATTACTTCCTAGAATTTTGGGGAAAAATGGGTAAGTATAGAAGAAACAGGATAAAATAAACCATATAGTTGGGTTTAAAAAATTAGAACAACAACAAAAAAGATCTGCCATGAAAATTACAATCTGGTGAGTCTACTATAGGATTCTAGCAAAATAATAGAACCAGTACTCAATGGGAGAAAAAAAAAGCCTGTGACTTCTATGGAATAATGATACAGGAGCAATAAAGCAGCATGGGCTTTTTTTCCTTCCAGAATGAATCACTCTTGGGGGGAAAAGACAAAGAGCCATGTCTTTCTTTTAACCAAATTACAAAATTAGTAGATGGAGGAAAAGTAGTCAATGTAATACAGTAATAAAGCTTTCACTATAGTACCTCATAAAAATCTTACTTCAAAATGTCATTCAAATTCACTGGAACTAAGACATAACTTTGGGGATCACTGAAATTATGGGATTTACCATCACAATGTTATACTCTCAGTCAGATTGGCCATAGATAGGTGAAGAGAGCTGATACTCAGTGAAAGAAGGTGATATTAAACTTTTTCTCTTAGTGTTATTTTGATTTCATTCCTATATTTCTGGTCAAGTGTCTCCTCCACTCTGAGATTTTTATTTGTTGTTTTTGGTGGTGATCCTTTAGAACTTTCAAAAGCAGAAATTCCACTATTTCCATTCTATCTAAGTGACTCTTTTTTGTATTATATACAAATATACCCATGTATCCCTATCCTTAAAAAAAGTTCACTTGACCATTCTTCCTCACTATTGCCCTATTCCTGCCCTCTTGTACTTAGGTAAACTATTTGAGAAAGTTGATAGGTACATTCCCTTCCCCTTTTCTCTCTTCTAAACTCTCTGTAATCTGCCTTTTAACTTTATAATTAACTAAAATTTCCCTCTCCTGAATTACTCAAGATATTTCAATTGTCAAATCTAACAGGCTTCTATTGCCTTACTGCATCCCCAACAATCCTGGCTTCTTTCAAGGCTGAGATTAAAGAATATTTGTTGTAAGAGGCATTTCCCTCTGAGATGACCTTCTATTAACTCAGTATAGATTTTATAAATGCTTAGTTATATGCCCAAAAGGCTATAAAATTGTTCATATCTTTTGATCCAACAATGCCACTGGTAAGTCTATATCCCAAGAGATTTTAATAAGAGGAGGGGAAGACCTATTTGTGCAAAAATGTTTATACCACCTCTTTTTTTGTGATGACTAAAAACTGGAAATCAAGGGGATATCTATTAATTGAGAAATGGCTGAGCAAACAAAAACTGTAAGCATTGTGATGAAATATCATTGTACTATAAAAAATGACAAGGGTGATTTCAGAAAAGCCTGGAAAGACTTTGTGAACTGATGCAAAGTTAAGTGATCAGAACTGAGAGAATGTTGTTCACGGTAACAATAATATTATACATTGAAGAATTGTGAATGAATTAGCTATTCTTAGCAATATAAGCATCTAAGATAATCCCAAAGAACTTAAGATGAACCATAGTATATGTCTCCAGAGAAAGAACTGATATTTGAACACAGACAGAAGCATGCTATTTTTTACTTTCTTTCTTTTTTTTCTTTCTCCCTTTCTCCCTCCTCCCTCCCTCTTTCTTTCTTTCTTTCTTTCTTTCTTTCTTTCTTTCTTTCTTTCTTTCTTTCTTTCTTTCTTTCTTTCTTTCTTTCTTTCCTCTTTTCTTTCTCTTTCTTTCTTTCTTTCTTTCTTTCTTTCTTTCTTTCTTTCTTTCTTTCTTTCTTTCCTCTTCTCTTTCTCTTTCTTTCCTTCTTTCTTTCCTCTTCTCTTTTTCTTTCTTTCTTTCTTTCTTCTCTTTCTCTTTTTTCTTTTTCTGTCTTTCTTTCTTTCCTCTTCTCTTTCTCTATCCTTCTTTCTTTCCTGTTCTCTTTCTCTTTCTTTCTTTCCTCTTCTCTTTCTCTATTTTCTTTCTTTCTGTCTTTCTGTCTTTCTTTCTTTCTTTCTTTCTTTCTTTCTTTCTTTCTTTCTTTCTTTCCTCTTCTCTTTCGCTTCCTTTCTTTATGTTCTGTTGTACAAAATGACTAACACAGAAATGTTTGCATCATTGCACATTTTTAACCTATATCAGATTGCTTACTATCTCAGGGAGGAAGGAGAGGAGGAAGAGAGAGAATTTGAAGTTCAAAACTTAAAAGCAAATGTTAAAATATTTTAATATATAATTAGGGGGAAATAAAATATTATTAGTATGCACTTAGTTATTTACAGGCTTCTTTCCTCCATTATAATGTGATCTTGAAGGCAGGGGCTATTTTAGCTTTTCTTTGTATTCTCAGCATGTAACATTATGCCTAGTACAAAGCATGTTTAATAAATTATTGTTTTATTACTCTGTAATTTATAAGATGAGAAAACACCCTGGGGCAGTGAAAGGATAAAATACTTGGACCTGGTCCACATATTAGTATGAGTTCTATAGCTGGATTTGAATCAATTCCTGGCTGATTCTAAGCCCACTTCTCTTTCCCTTATATCATCTGCCCCCCAAGATTACAGAGGTAATCTTCGGAAGATTTGATAAACTACAATGGAAAAAAATCAAATTATGATGAGTAGGGTTAAGGCAAAATTTTGGATAACTGAACCACATTTAATACCTGTGTTTATTTTATTTTATTTTATCTTATTTTGAAACGCAATTGGAATTAAGTGACTTGCCTAGGATCACACAGCTAGGAATACCTATGTTCATAAAGTCAATGTGGACTAATTGATAGGAGAACTAGGTCTCTGGCACTTATTAGCTATGTGATTTTAGGGAAGCCATTTAAATATTTCAAGCTCCAAATGCTTCAGAATACTTCTTAGGACCCCTGCACTAAGTGATTAAGGGGATAGATTTGTTTTTGATGGAAGGAACTCCCACACTGACAAAATTCTCTGATTATTAAATCACAAATGTTTCTGAGCACTCAGTAGTTTTTAAGATACACTTTACAGATTTATCAGTTTAGAAACAGATTTAGTTTGGGTTAAATATGGCTTGTTGATAAAATTCTGATATAAATATGGGGATAAAAATATCTCTTTCCTTCCAAAATGATAAATCAAAAGTTTTTTGGAATAAAAGAAAAAGGTGGAGAGAGGGGAAAAAAAAGGATGGAAAGTCAACTAATTTTCATTTTCCTTCACTTATCTTTTCCAAAAAGACTCAGTTCAAATGTCCCTGATGTTTTTTCCCCCCAGCAATTCCCTATTTCTGCTAAGGAATAGAATCCAGCTTCTTAAACTGTGGTTCACTATTCCATATGGAGGTCTCTTAATGGAATGTAGGGGTCACAAAATTATGATTTATTATCAGTAAATATTTTATTTACTATTTCTATTATATATATATATATAAATTCCTATTTATATATTCCTATTTTATATATCTATATACACAGCATCACATAAAAATTTCTTGGACAAAAAGGAGGTCATGAGTAGAAAAAGTTTCAAAAGCCCTGGAATAGGGGACAGCTAGGTGATACAATGGCTAGAGCACCCGCCCTGAAGTTAGGAGGAACTGAATTCAAATCTGATCTCAGACACTTAATACTTCCTAGCTGTGTGACCCTGGGCAAGTCACTTAATTCCAATTGTCTCAGCAAAAAGCAAAAACAAAACAAAAAAGAGAAAACCCTGGAATAGAAGACAGGGCTTTTGAGTCACTTAGATCTGAACTTGAATCTCATCCCTGCCAATATACTTGCTGTATCACTTTGGGTAAATTCGCCTGTCTTAAACATCAATTCCCATCTGTAAAATGGGGAAATCATGAGAAGAACTCCTCTCACTGCTGTTGGGAATGTTAAATGGGATGATATATGTAAAGCACTCTGTACACATTAAAGGGCTGTACAATATGAAATGTGAGCTATGATAATAATGACGATCATTATGATGATTCCTCAAAATCAGATGCAACCAGCAAATTCCAGTATCCCTAAGAAATGTGAAACACCTTCAAAGAGATACAAAATAAATTGTGAATAGTTACTTTAGATACAGACCACACTGACATGACTATCCCTAAAACACTGTGACCTGAGATGAATAATAACAAGGATATATACAAAGCACCTGCTATTTTGTCCCCAAGGGAAAACTGTCTCAGCCAACATTGAGCACAGCTGCCTATGATAATAGATAAGATTATTTTGTAACTATTATTTTTACAGTTGGTGTATATATATATATATATATATATATATATATATATGTGTGTGTGTGTGTGTGTGTGTGTGTGTGTGTGAATGTGTGTATAATATATATAGATAGATATTCCAATTCTGCCTTCTTCATCCTCCATCACTTTGTAAAACTCTTCCTAAATGTGTTGGATAGTCTTCTTATTTGTCATTTTTATGGAGCTGTAATATTTCATTATGTAAGTATTTATTTAGCTATTCTAGACTCTTTCAACATATAGAATATTTTGTATTTTTACTATTATCAATATATAATTCCATGAAGATTTATTATTCATGGATCTTGTTTTCATTTTAATAAATTCTTTAGAATAACAATCTCAGTGACAGAATCTTTGATTCCTGGTTCCAGGTTAGAGTAGTCTCCCAAAAGATTGTACCAACTTACAACTTTATCAGTGGTATGGTATATCCCAGTTTCCCTAAAGCCTTACCAACAGTCTATGTTATACTTTTTAAGTATCTTTATCTATTTAATCAAACTGGAATAATATTTCAAAATGGTCTCAATTTCTATTTGTCTAATTAATATTTTGAATATTTAGATAAATTGCTGTCTATTTCTGTTTTTCCCATATCTGTAAAATGAATGGGTTGATCTCCAATGTTCCTTTTAGTAATGTTATGATACCACAGTTACCTAAGAGAGTAACTTGTCTCATCTATTAATATAAGAGTGCAGATTTAACTCAGATCTTCCTAACTCTTGATCCAACTATTTTCTATGTCACAATGCCTATCAACCAGGGCTTAATGAATTTTAAAAAACATAAACATTTATAAATACTACTACATGCAAAACAAACTTTCAAAATGAATTCACATACCCCAGGGTTCAGGAGACATAAAACTTGGAAACTAAGGGATTCTAGAATTTTTTTAAATTAAATTCCTCCAAGAATTTATGAGGGAAAGCACCTTTCTTTATTTTTTGTAAACGTGGGAGATTGTGGCAATGGAACATTGCACATACTCGAATTCAATTGCTATATTGATTAGTTTTGCTAAAATTTTCCTCCCTTATGTAGCTACACTCTGGGGACCTGAATCATTAGTGGGAATGGGAATTGGGATAAGATCCTTAAAGTTTACATGTTCTATGTCATCTTTTAGCTTAGCTAAGAGGGAGGATCTTGTAGAAGAACGTTCCATGAAGGGGAAAAGCTGAAAGTCCAAGACATGTAGCAGAAAAATGCTTGTTAACAAGAACAAGCATTGTCTTCCTTTTACCTTCTTTCTTTTACTGTAATATTTGGTTTCCAACTATTTATAAAGAATGTCATATTCAAAACAAGTAATTGATTTTTGTACATTATCCTCAGTTGAACCAAGTTCCATAGAACTCAGCAATATTGAAACAGAAGAGTTATTTAAATTTGAATTAAAAAATTCCTTCCATTTGAGTCTGCAACCAACCTTTTGTTTTGCAAATAATGTGACTTTTAGGTTTTATGTTTATGCACAGAAATGAATGCTTGTGCTCTATTATATGAAAATAAAAAAATAAAATAAAAACAATTTTCCCTCTTTTTTATTCTTTGTTATAAAGGAGGGTTCTCTTGGTAGAGAAGAAAGAAAGGATCTATTCAGAAATTTTTGTTTGTTTAAAGCATGGTTATTGTTATTGGTATGTAAAGATCAGATAAAATAATCATAAAGTGTGACTGAGGCTATCTAACAATGAAGCATCTGTTAGAATCAATGAAAAATGGATAAAATATTATTTTGTCAGGATATTTTTTGAAAGTTCGATTCTTCTTTTTGTTGTTTTGTCTTTCAACCACTCATATGCTTAAGTAAACTAGCTAAAAGGGCACTGCAATGCTCCAGATTTTTAACATAATAATAACATAATTTTAACATAATAACATATTTTGCTTCATTTCTGATTTGTAAAAAAGTATCCATAGTTCTCTGAATTTTTTCAGGGAAAGGGGACTGGCATCATTTATAAAACTCTGGTGCTTCTATATTTCTGGAAGCAGCAGAAAAACAGTTATAAGTTTACCAGAACAAGTTATTCCCTGGCAAATTAATTAGACCATTCAACTTTAAATTCTAGGTGAATTCTGCAAACTATGAAATATATCATAGTCACAATTATTCCACAGTGGCCTCAGGAGAACAAACAGTTGTTGTTGACAAGCGTTTGATCTCCCTGGGATCATGAGTCTGTCACAGCAACAAACTGAAAACTACATTCCATCCCCTCTGCTTCTGTGATCTTTCACCTAGATAAGAACCACCTGGCATCTTTTCAAATTTTTCCCCTCTTTACATCAGTGGCAAAAGTTAAAAAGGTAACATGAAAAGAAAGATGAAAAAGAAATACTGTTCAAATTGAAGGACGGCAGTTTCAAGTTTCAATCCTGTATCAAAACATTTCCGCCTTGCCTCCTTTGCCAGTCCTCACAAATGGGGAGTACAAAGAAATATACAAACATCGATACAACACTACATGTGTACTGCTTCCCAAAAAATCACAGCTCCAAAATCATACCTGACATATCAAAAACTGACAGTCACATCCTCAAGATTTCCTTCTGTGTGCTTGTTCCCATGGACCTTCTTTATTAATAAATCTGACACATCAAAAAAAAAAGCATCCATATGACTAAAGTGTCAGTTACTAGCAAGACCGTTTTGATCTATTCCTCAACTTTTAGAAGAAATATTCTCTTTTTCATGAAGACAGGATCTGTTCACCAGCTGCCAGCTTTCAAATGACCACCTCTTGAAGTTTAATTTTAAGTTTTAAATAAATATTGTATGCATGCAGAATAATTAGGATGCTCCAGAGAGATACTGGGTAATGACACTGATTCTTTTTTATCTAAAAAAATTGCCAACCCCTTAAGGCACTGAAGACGGTATTTGCCACAGATGTGTAAAGGTTCATTCCGTGTGTTAAATTATGGTAGGGTCATGCATCGTGCTTTCGTTAAGACTCAAGAAGTCTTTTCTGGGTAAACTCCAATTTTTATTAGTTTTAAACTTTTTGCTGGACGCTATCTCTGGTCTAAGCTGGAGAAAAGCATTCAGTATCCAACATGCAAATGACATTTTCTTATAGGTTTTAAGAGGAGATTTGGTCAAGGAACACAATGAATGACAAAAAGGTGAACAGAAGAGTTTAGATCTTTAAAAAGAAACTAAACCCCAAACCCTGGATATGTCTATCCGGATAAAAACTTTTATAGATATTATTTAAATAGAAATGTTTTCCGATTAAAATAAGAGCCAATCCATATTCCCCCCCCCCCCAAACCAAATTGTGTTAGTTGTTCCTGTTTTGTTGTGGTATAAAAAAAGGTACTCAAAGGACATTTAAGAGAGATATGGAGGTGGTGCAGTGGATAGAGCACCAGTCCTGAAGTCAGGAGGACCTGAGTTCAAATCTGGTCTCAGACACTTAACACTTCTTGTCTGTGTGACCCTGGGCAAGTCATTTAATCCCAAATGGCTCAGCAAAAAAAAAGATGTGGAAGGACTGTCCAACTGGGGATAGATAAGGAACTTTGAAAGGATGGGACATTAGCATCCCTTGCAGTACATGTTTTGACAGGGTTGTTATAAAAATACCACATATTTTGTAAAAGGGGAGTATAGTAGATAGAGTACTGGGTCTAGAGGCAGGAAAATGAATACAAAACCCAACTGAGATACACACTGTGTGATGCTGGGCAAATTATTTAACTTGTTTGCCTCAGTTTCTTCATTTATAAAATGGTGATAATAATAGCTCCTACTTCCTCGGATTTTTGTGAGAATCAAAGGAGATAATCATTATAAAGTCTTTAGTACAGTATAGGGCACATAGCAAGCACTATATAAATAGTAGGTGTTTATTACTATTATCATTATCATTATCATCATCATCATCTTCTTCTTCTTCATTATAAACTTTAAAATGTAATGTTTACATGATAACTATTATTGGGAAACCTAACATGACCTACAGCAGGGGTGGAAAATCTTTTTTCTTTGGTCAAAGGCCATTTGGACATCATTTGCTGGGCATACAAAAGTATCAACTTAAAAACTCAAGTAATAGGAGGTTTGCCTTGGCAGGGCCAGGCAAAATGATTTTGTGGTCCTTAGAACAGCCCATGGGTCAGACTTCCCCATCTCTCATCTAGAGGATAGTGTTCTGGACTCAGGAGCCAAGAAAATCTTGTTCAAATTTTGATAATCACTAGATATGTAAATGTGAACAAATCACTTAACTTAGTGAACCTCAGTTTTCTCATTTGTAAAATGGGAACAATAAGAATATCTCCCTCCCAGGAGTGTTATAAGATGCAAATGAGATAAGCTATGTAAAGTACTTTGTAAGCCTCCAATCCTGTATAAATACCAATTATTATTATTTCTTTAATAATGCAGATTTTATAATATAATAATTTTAATAATATAGATTGTACTTTAGTCTTCATTTATATATATATATATATAATATATGAAATATTCATATAAATGAAATATATATATATATATATATATATATATATATATATTTCATTGCTAACTTAATAGCCACAGAAAGCAAATCATGATATAGCAAGATTGTATCTACATGCAGAGATCTGTTTGACTATTTTGACTGATGGCCAGTCAAATTAATTTGGGGAAAAAAAGAAAAAACTTCAATCAAAAAAAGTTGTCAGTCTTCAATTTAAAAAGAATAATCAAACTGATTGTTTGATAGGGCTTCTTCAGTGGAATTTTTCTGACTTAATTTTTTTTAACAATTTAAATTTGTTTATTTTTTTTAACAATTTAAATTTGTTTATATTGGACATATTTTTAGGGGACTGACTTCACTGGTCATTAGCTGAAACAGTTTAGATAATTGTAGACACAGTAAAGCACTTCATCTATCCTCTCTAAAACTCTGTCATTTTATTACACATGGGCTCTATTTTTAAAACTTCTCTTTGGAGAAGTTTTCATGATTTTTATAATACAAATAAAAAAGTTCTCTCTCTCTCTCTCTCCCCCCCCCCCAAGAATAAATGCACTGGAGGGGGGGGGGTAGAATGAGTAGGCACTATAGGAGCCTAGATAGTTCAATGAGATCAAAATATATTATTCCATCAATGTGTAGCTGTTTTTCAGTCTTTTCTGTCTGTGACCCTTTTTGGGGTTCTCTGGGGAAAGACACTGGAGTTGTTTTCCGTTTCCATCTCCAACACATTTTACAGATGATAAACTGAGACAAACAGGGTTAAGCAACTTGCCCAGGAGCTAATAGCTAGTAAGTATCTAAGGCTGGATTTGAACTCAGGAAAGATCGATCTTCCTGATTCCAAGTCCAGTATAGAACCCCTAGGTAACATCATGGATAAAGTCCAGGACTTGGAGCTAGAAAAATGAATGAAAGAATGGGAAATGAAAATAATGTGAAATTAAATGAAAAAAATGAGCTAGAGAAAGAAATGGCAAACCACTCCCATTTCTTTGCCAAGATACTTTGCCAAGAAAACTACAAAATGGGGTCACAAAGAGTTGGACATGACTGAAAATGACTGAACAAATGGGAACTCTAAGTATGGTAACTTCTTTCACCAAGGCAGGTTAGCAACTCTTCTGCTAGTTATGGTCTTAGAGAACTGCATGGGATACTTCGGTGACTTCACTAACTCTGATTCTCTTTGTAGATCTACTGTCTTCTTATATTTAAAATTTGAAGCAGAAGTTGAGGAATATCTCAGGTAAGAAACCAGATTCATGAAGAACTATATTTAAGAAAAATTTCTCAGCTCATGGGGTAAAGAAGACTGTGGTCAATCAGTTACAATCTGAATAGGCAAATGGGTTGTTTTTTAATTATATTTCTCAATACATCTCTGAAATGTTAAAGTAATAGCTAAACATTATCCTTTGTCACCTAGCTGGTATTTAAGGGAGATAGAATATGCACTTGTTTTTCCAGACTTTAGACAATCCTCTGTTGCCTCCTCCATCTAAATTGTATACAAAATTAATTTCAATATTCACACAATTTTTCACAAGCAGAAAGATTTTTTCTTTAGTTTTCTCTAGCTGAACTCCTAGAAATATATAAAAAATAAAATAAAATAGCTACATTTCTAGTATCTACCCCCTGGGGAATTTTAATTCTGGCACAATACAGTTCTCACATATTATTTAGAGAAGAATGGCTATAAATTAAATAAAATGTCAAGTACAAAACTTAAAATGTTCTTCTCATGAGGAAAAAATGAAAGCTCCAAAATAATTTTCATTCCTCAAGTAAAGATAGGCCTGCTTCTGTGATCTCTCCTCAAGCTTCATGCTCTTGTTAATTTTTTTCCCCATTCGAACATCCCTTTATTGCAAATTCATTCAGTATCCATTGAGTTGATGCTGATTATAATTAATTGTTTTGATCTTCATATAGATGTCACATGGATTTTTATAGACATTCCATTATAATTAAACATACATTAATGGATACTTAAAACATGTTACCATTTTTAATAAAGCTTATGCCCGTGGTCCACTGCTGGGGAAATGACCCAGTAATATATCAGGATAGCAGCATGTAATTTTGATAGAGAATACATTTGGCTTTTAAGTTTTTAAATCAAGGCCCTTTTCCAGTTGGATGAATACTAAATGCAAGACACAGATACTATTCATATAAGGAAGTTATCCATTTTTCTAGAAGGGTTCTAGGGCAAGACTAAAGAGAGCAAGATTAGATCTGGGGGTGCTTTCTAGCCCTATTACCCAGACATGTATGACAAAGCCATGTTAAGCTGGCATTGGATTATTCAAAGTAGTAATTCAAAGTAACTGCTAATCCACTGGCAAGTAGATTAGAATTGCCCTATTGTACTTTAATTAAAATACTAGACAAGCCGAACTTGTTTAATTTACAGTCTGTTGATTTTTGCTTCCTCTGGTTCTTTTGAATATCAAATGAATGAGGCATTGGTGTCAGAAAATAAAAAGTAAATTACATGGCTTATTTTTGAAATTTCATCTGAAAATCATACACACACACACACACACACACACACACACACATATATATACATATACAGTCCATGAAAATTTCTTTTTAGTAGCTATTTCACAAAATTTTGATGTATGGCCATTGTAGTAATATAAATATAGAAGATATTTGCCCTTCATTCTAAAAGATATTTCTATGTTTAATTGCTTTAATCTGATTGTTGAATCTGATTAACAAATTTAAAGAGATAATATACTTCTTTGAGTCTAATTTTTCTTCTTCCTTACGCTAGACATATTAAAGCCACCCCTGCAAACATGTAACAAATTTCCAAGTGACTTGGAATCTAATGTGAGGGATGTGTGTGGAAATAACAATTGGGAATCACCATTATATGGGTATATACATATACATATATACATATTCATACACATGTACACATATACATATGTATTTATATATGTATATAAAATACACAACACACATATAGACCTGTATATATGCATACACATGCACATATATACATGTATACATATGTATATAACACATGTGTATGCTGTCAGAAACTAGGGTCTTAGATTAAGTAACACATAAATTTTATATATATATATATTTTCAATCATAATGTATTGCTAAACATATCTGCATTTCTGTGCCATGCAGATATTAGTCTTAAAGACAGTTTCCTAAAGTTAGCACTGTGCACAAATGGAATGGATTTTTTTCAGGAGACACTAGTGATGTTCAAAGAAAGGTGAGAAAAAATCATAAGATTAAGAGACAGAAAAGATAAGATTAAATCCCTATTTTATAGATATGTAAAGTGAAAGCCAAAAAGTTCAAATGATTTGTCAATGATTTGTAAAAAGTAACAGAGGTGAAAATTGAACTAAGGTATGTTAATTCCAAATCTAAGTTTACAGCTGCCTCTGCTAATTAAAAGGGGGATCCTGGAGGGGAATCTGTGTTTTAGGGATTAATTAGACCTCTGAGAGCACATTAAACTCAAATTTTATGATTCTAATCCTGTGGCAAAACTCCCATTAACCAAACAGATCAAGTTCACTGGTGACTCTTCCTAACCAGATCCCACTCATCGCCACATCACCAACTTCATCTTCTTAGCTCTTATTTTCCATCCTGTTGCTAGCTCCTAACGTTCCAAATGTCTTCCACTCTCACTTCGGACTTCTGGTCTTCTTGCTATTCTCAGAAACTGGTTTCCCCAAACCTCCCCAATCCTACTCCACCAACTCTCTCTACTTCAACGAGGCCATAAATACCCAAATACAATCAACTAAACACAGATCTTAGGGCATTAAGATCTAATGCTTAAGTAGACATTAAGTAAGGCTATCCCTGGACAAATTTAATAAGCAGATAAAAGCTTTATTCAACAACCTGTCAATTCTCCCTCTCCATAGTTCCCCTTACTGAAACTCCTATACTGTCCCCCACAAGACCTTGAGCAAGACCAATGTTCTAGTCCTTTCCCAGACCTCAGTCAACATTTTCATGTCCTAGACCTTAGTCTCCCATAGTTTTTGTTGTTGTTGTTGTTTGTCAGATGATAACAAGCTCGTATGATAAATTAATCTATGCTAATGTGTCACTGAGGATGATTGCTTTCTATTCACCCATTACCTCTTCCAGATTACAATGCATATTTTAATTGCTACCTTATGAACAAAAAAGAATGACTCTAATCCTTTGAATTTCAGCATGATGATATATATGCAGAAGCAGACTAAAATTTGCAGAACACTTCAAATCCTATCAGATAGGGAGCCCCCTATTTTAACAAGAGAAAAAAAAAAACCCAAGTCTTTCAACTAGACTCAAAGGATCCATAGATGTACCCATAGAATATAATGAGAACACTTTAGTTCTTGCGCCCCACTGATATAGTCCTTCCATATTCATTTTCTAACAATGAGGGGGTTGGCAACAAAATAAAAGTATACTCACAGATGAAATTTGTACTGGGAAGATAGGTGGATGGATGGTTAGCTTGCTTTGGGGGTAAGCAGGTCAGGGCTATAAAAAGGTCAAGTAAACACGAATGGTATTCTATGATTCATAAACAGATACAACCCTAGAATAGTTCTTTTTAAAATTGTTCTCTAGGGACTAAGTACCACTTAGTTTTCCATGGTCAAAAAATCAGTATTGATCATTTAAATGTTCTTCATTCCTGAAGGTAAAATTTAATTTTTTTCTTCATGTCTCTTCAAAGGGCCAAAATTCTGATGCTTCAGATTCAGGATGTTTTTCCTTTAATGTTCAATCACTGGTCAATTTCTCTCTCAAAGTCAAATAGAGAAGCCAGCATAGGGAATGCTGAGCAGATTTTTCCACCAGGCCACCACCTCTTTTACACTTGTTTAAAATGACAGCAGATATAATCCTTTAATTGACATGGGGGGATTGAGGGAGGGAGGAAGGAAGGAAAGAAGAAAAGACCAACACTAATTAGTCTACACTTATTTCATTATTTTAATATTTAAATCCTTAATTCAGTTTTACATTTTTTTCTTACAAATAAAAAACAAACACAAATTTAGACCTAATGCAATATCTAATAGTCAAATATTCAAACTAGTTTCCCATGGCAATGAGATTTTTTTTTAAGATGTTCTTTTTTATCCTAATGAAGTGATTCAATAAACATGAAGGAGAGAAACTAAATCACAATATCACCTTATCCACATGCAGTCCAACCTAGAGTGCAAACCTTAAGTAGCGTGCAGGTTTCACTTCCTGGTAACATTAATTTAGAGCTAGGAGTACTTGGAATTCAGCAATGTAGAAACAACAGAACTTAGAGCAAATTAGGAAAAAAATGTAATAAAAATAAGAAGTTACCAATTAAGCATTCAGGCTGGGTTCCATTCTTTTCCTACCTTTGTCAACTCCACCCTGGCCCAATACATTTAATAAAGTTTGTGCTTTCCACCACCTTACACTAGAGGCAAAAAAGGACTAGTTATAACCTTCTCCAGAGTATCTCTCAGAGGTGTCTCTTTCTTTTTCAAATATGTAAACCACTCAGAGAGAAACAGAATGTGTTTAAACAAATTTCAGTTTAAATAAATATTCAGTGCTTGCATTAAATTCCTTATTTTAAAAAGAAAAAAAAAAATAAAGGATTGGGTTCCAGAGAATAACAATTAGCAAGGTAGACTTCACTAGCCATTTTGTTTGTCTTAGGGAAAGCTTGCCTGAGCAAGCAAGGTTGTTGTTAAAGAAAAACATTAGAATATAATAACTAAACAAGTGGTTTGGCATGGGGTGCATTAATTGTGCTAATTGTAGGTTAAGAAGAGGTAGAACTCACACTGTTACGCGTTGATTACAAGCTGGAAAGTACAACCTAGGAATTGAATTTCAGTGTTTTAATCAAATAGTTTGCGCTGCCCCTTTTTTCAAAGCTGTTTTAAAAAGAAAAAAAAATTGTTTAAAGAAAAAGCATTCTAGAAAAAAAAAACAATTAGATTGGTTTGTGACATTAGATTTCTTAGGGGTAATTTCAGGGCAGTGCTTGGAATAAGCCTGTAGGACACAATTTCAAACAGACCGTGTACCTACAAAGGTTCTCTCCTTTTTTCCAGGGCTATGTAATGTACACGAGGAGGTATGTAGGACAGGGAATGAAAGAGGGGGAAAAATGGACAAATAACTATAATGGCACTTAATAGAGCTATTGTTTAGTAGCTCCCCTGCATTCTTTGGAGAAGTCCATACGTACAGAGGCCAATTTCCATTTCCCCTTATCTTATTTTCAACTGAAGTATCAATCATTAGATCATCGGAAGGGAAGAAAAGGAACAAAAAAGTGAATATAAAAATATTCAGATCATTTATGATAATTTCCTATTACTAGAAGCTGGACCTCAAATGGGCTTTTGCTCATCATCCAGCTTCTGCAAAGATTTAAGTCTCTTGGTTGCATCTTCAGTGCCTATTGTTCTAAGGGTTAAAAACTTCACCATCACAATGACAAGCCTTATTACTCAGTCAAAGTAAATGGATCACCATATAACCTTTCAGAAATGTTCTTCCTTAAGCTATTAAAACATTCCATGCCCTTAGATGACAACAATTTCTCTGCCTTTTGAAATTTCTTTTCTATCCTGCCGAGTTCATAGAGATATGCTTGGTTAAAATCAACTTATATAAAACTATGCACTGTAAATTCTGACACTTCTGTTTGAATCTCTTTTCAAACACTTGTCTTTGCTCACCATAATAGATGTCAGTTCTTCTGATGTAGTTCAAGCATGAGCTTCATATGAAGACTCAGCTATGTCTATTGCATTTCTGAAGCCACTAGTCACTGAAGTTTTGTGCTGTTTGACATCAAAGATAGGCAAGGATCACCTGCTGAGTTCACATGCATGGAGCAAAACATCTTCAAATCACTTGTGCTAGACAAAAGTTCTCCCCCCCCTCATATTAAGCTTTCACTATCATGCAGACCCAAAGACAAATGCAGTCTCTGTTAAAGTTGCAGCATCTTTATTATTAAAGTATGCACTGAAGGCTGGGGATCAAGCTAACTTTTACTAAAGGTAATTCACGGAGTTGATTCAGATTTGGTGTTAACTGCAAAGAATTCAGTTGTCGTACTAGCACATACACACACGTACGCACACACAGGCACACAGACGATCTGTTTCTCATTCAATATGCAGTGGTTTTGCTCAAAGGTAAAAAGCACTTTGAAAGCATGGTATGGGGATGCTCAAACTGAAAGAAAAAGAAGAAAATGTTCTACTTTTTCAAACTTTAATAGCAGACCTTGAAATCACTTTATAAAACCCAGGGAAAGGCAATGAGAGTTAAAACAAATGTTGTGTATGGGGAAATGTGACCGTGACATTTTCATTCAGAATTCTCTATAATCTAAGCTGGGCAAAAGAACAACCACACATTTGATGTTAGGTGCATTTGTATGGCCTTTTAAAAAAGCATCCATTTAAAAATCGTGTAGATTTCCAAGTACCACATACAGTGGTATGGGTAAACTGCAAACTTTCCCCTCACTCTTTGGAGTGTGCTCTTTACAAATATTATCTCATTTGATTCTCACAATAACCTTGAAAGGTAGGTGTTCTCCTTTTTACAGTTATGGAAATAAAAGGCAAATAGAAGTTAAGTAACATGTCTAGAGCTAGTATGTGTCTTAAAATTTGAACTCATGGCTTACTGACTCCAGGCTCAGTGCTCTATCTACTGTTATATTGCTGCCTCATTTGTATAGAAAGCTCTTGATAAGGAAATTCCTTCTATTAAGTTCAACTGGAACCTACCATATATCTTACCGTTTTAGAGAATTATCTGGGGTACGGCAAAGTTAAATGACATGTTCAAGATGATATGTATCAAAGGAAAGACTTAAACTTTGCTCTCTTTCTATCTCTGAAGCCAGCTATCAATGGACTCAATTTTTCTCAATTAAAAAGAAAAAACAGTCCAAAATAATTTCATCCAACTATTAGCAAACTTCAATTTAAGATTTCAAAATCATCTTGGTAATATAACTCATCTTTTGACCTATCAACTTGTCTGCTCCAACTTAGCTCAGATTTATTTTGAGTCCCCCTTCTTTCTCATCCCCTGTATTTCCTCCTATACAGCCCACAATTTTCTAGTGGATTTCTATGTTCCTCACCCACCTCCTCCCCTCCCTCATCAAATAATGTGATGTGGGAAATGTTTGTCTCTAAATGACAAACTTTAAATCTAGCTCTACTACCATCACAGCCGCAACATTAAATGGAAACAATAAAGTGAAAATCATTTAGGAAGTAAAATCCAGATATATGTTCATTTTCAGGAAAAAAATACATGAGAAAGATATGTAACATGATTTTTCATATACCCAGATTATCTAAAATGGAGCCATTTATGTTAGGTGCTCACCTAATCACTACCCTCTGAATAGAAGGTTGAACCATCAACTCCAAACATCTATGTAAGAAGAGTTCTCAATTTCTCAATTTAGTCATCTCCTCATTTCTCAGCTGGGTACACTACTTTGAGACCTCACCACATGCTAGAAAACTCATTATTGGTATAAAATAATTATGATTAACTATGTTCATTCTATTATAAATTATTATTATAAGATCACGTAAGAACCTGTAAGATTTCATTAACTTTGGTACTCTACCTCATCAACATCCTCTTCCTCTCTGATTGGAAGATAGGACCATGATTGACAAGTCTTCATTTAATTGAAGGAGAGAATTCCATTTAGACATCTCATTCCTTACCTGGATACATCTCTTTGGGATTTTTCTAACTTTCTTCTCCAACATGCCCTTGTATTGAGTACCTTTCTCATCTCCCTTTTCAACCTTGTCTTCTTCTCGTTAGATTATAGGTTCACTGAAGGGAGATACTGTCTTTTTTCCTCATTGTATCCCCAGTGCTTAATAAATTTTTTTGATTATTGATTGATCTATGTAGGAGATGCCTTTCTACATTCTTCTACTATAGGGTTGGAACAGCTTTTTTCCACTATATTCCTAGCAAGAACTGACTACATCTTTAATACTATCAGACCTAGATAGTTTTTCTCCCTTTCCAATTCCTTGCTAGTAAGTACCTAGGGATGAAGCTTTTTGTTCAACCACATCATGCATTAAAAGATCATCCAAGAAGCCAACTAAGTGTCAAGGCTTACCACCAGGAGACTGAATACTAGTAGATGTATAAAACTAGTAGATGAATACTAGTAGTAGAATACTACTCTTGAGCAGAGTAATCTATGGAACATGCAAGGTTTGTAAAGAAGGCTTTTTCATAATAAAGTTATGAATCTTTTAAAATGTCAAAGTAATCAAGTTCAAACTACCTTCATGTTTGTGTTATCTTCTATTCCAAATCACTGAATTTATTGCAGTGTTTTCTAGTCACCTCACTAAACTACATATAATGTAAATTTCCAGAAACAAAATTAACAAAAGTATTGTATATTCCTCTTTAAGATTATTTCTGCTTATGTCTTCAATATTTGTGACATAGTTAACAGCCAAAGAATAGTGAAGATCCATAGCAAAAGGGAGTAGTAAAGACAGAATTAGTCTTCTAGCTCTGCTTCTATAGTGGAATATAATCCTTTTAACTCATTTTAAGTGAAGTATCCTTTCTTCATTAAAGTTATTAGAGCCCAAGATTGAATTAAATATATTTGGATTTCACGTTTCATATCTGAGATAACTTCAGTCAATGCTTTCATTTAGTGATACCTGTAATAAAGGTAAGGAATTTTAATTTAAGTAATGACTATTTCATGATGAAAGTATATACAGAATTCTTGCTCATCAATCTACTAATTGATCTTTAGGCTTTGGAACTTAAATGGTACTCAGATTTTTTAAGCTATAACATATACTTAAGGATTATTTTTGTATATAGTTCACATTTTCTCGGGAATGTGATCATATGGAAAATTTTGCTTACTGTAGAAAAACAAACTCAAGAAATGCAAGATGAAAAAATATTGACTTTGTGAGTGTAGTGTGACAGAACACATCTGGGAGCCATAGCAGATCAAAAGCTAAATATGAATCAACCTTGTAGGGCTGGTAAAGAAAGCATAATTCTGCCTTGTATAAACAAAAGTTAAAGAATTACAAGAATATGTTGTCATTATCGTCAACACTGATCAGTTCTATATTAGAGTAGTTTTCTTTACTCTCAAAAGTCTAAAATTAAGTGGGAGAATGAATGGAGAAGAATGACAACATGAAGAAAGGAAAATGACTAAAAATACTGGTAGTAAGTTTCATGGGAAAAGCTATAGCAGTTAGTAGTTAATCTGGAGAAAAGAAAGTTATCTGATGAAATGTAAAGGTAGAAGTACTTAAAAAGAAAAGTTTCCTCAAAGCTACCAATCAAATAAAAATTAACTGATAGGAAACAAGTTGTAGCAAAAAGTGAGGCAAGACAGAAGCCAATGGTTCTCTGTTCTTATTTTTAGTAATTTGGCTTATGAACATTTAGGCAGAGAAATAAGAATAATAGTTTTGAGTTAATTTGTATAAAGGAAATTTTCTCTATCAATAAGGGTAAATACCTTCTCTACAACTTAAAGTCTTATTGTGTTGCCTAAAACCCAAAGAAATGTTATGACATGTTCAGAATCACATAGCCAATATGTGCCAGAAGCAGGACCAAGTGTTCCTGTATATAAAAATAAAATTAAAATATTCCAATGATTGTGGACATTTATAACAATGAAAGAGATTCAAACAGATTAAAAATGGCCCCAGTTATAGTTGGAGAATCTTAATATTTCTAGCAGCCTTAATTCCAATTACATTTCCACTAACCCATTTCAGAATCTTGTTTTTTTTCCTGTCCCAATGTGTGTTTTCCTTCTCCTCTCCCTTTCTCTCATTTATTTTTACACTTCTGTTACTTCAAAGACCAAGGTGCCCACTCAACAAAGAGACTCTGTTCTCTGTTGCAGGAAGAAAATACTCTGATTCAATTCTTTCCGCTGTCCTAAGTGCAAAAAAGGATACAGAAAGAAGAATATTGAAAGTATCCAATAAATTATAGAATAGAATAACTGGGAAAAATTTATGAGATATATATATATATGGCATCTGTTTATATACAAGTTGGAGAAAAAGACCAGATCTTATATTTCATCCATGTAAAGAATTTAAGAAACTACTGGTAGGAAAACTTCACTGGTGCAAATCTAAAATTGTTCTTAAATTGTTTCCAGGCATATTGAGAGGTTAAGTAACTTGTCCAGATAACAAAGCCAGTATGTAAGAGATGGTATTTTAATCTAGGTCTTCCTCACTCTAAAATCAGCTCTTTGTTCACTAAGCCATAGCTGCATTTTGATTCATAGATGATGGATAACAAACCAAATGAACTTATAATCTTAACACAGGGGTACACATGACTCTATACATGACAACAGCTAATATTTATATAGCTCTTCATTTTGTTCAGTGGCAGTATCATAGCCAGTGAGGTTTAACCAAGGTACGATTATTGCTAATTGAAACATTTACTTATCACTGTCAGGTTAGCAAACCGTTATACAAATATTGAAGTTGAGAGAAGTTAAATGACTAACTCAATGCCACACAATTAGTGTCTCAGGTTGGGTCCTGATTGTAGTTCTATTTTGAGTGTTCTGCTCATTGAACTACTCTAGTAAAGCAGTTATTTGGTAGTAAAGGATTTAGGATGAACACAAAATATACTGTTTAAAATTCCCACAAAAGCAAAACAAAATTTTTGTTTCGTCTAGACAACAGCAAACTAGCATTCTATCCCATGAAAATATGCACCTATAAGGAAATCCATAAAAATATAAATTGTTATTTCTCCTTCATTTTCTTTTTTATTAAAGCTTTTTATTTATCAAGCATATGCATGGGTAATTTTTGCAAAATTGACCCTTGTAAAACCTTTTGTTTCAAATTTTTCCCTCCTCCTCCCCACCCCCAACCTTAGCTGGCAGGTAGTGCAATACATGTTAAATTTGTTAAAATACATGTTAAATCCAATAGATGTATACATATTTATACAGTTATCCTGCTGCACAAGAAAAATCAGATCAAGAAGGAAGAAAAAAGCAAAACTGAGAAATAAACCAAAATGCAAGCAAATAACAGTGAGAATGTTATGTTGTGGTCCACACTTTGTTCCCACGGTTCTCTTTCTGGTTGTACATGGCTTTCTTCATCACTGAACAAGTGGAACTGGTTTGAATCATCTCAATGTTGAAGAGAACCACGTCTATCAGAACTGATCATCATATAGTCTTATTGTTGCTGTGTATAACAATCTCTTGGTTCTGCTCATTTCACTCAGCATCAGTTCATGTACATCTCTCCAGGCCTTTCTGAAATCATCCTGCTGGTTGTTTCTTACAGAACAATAATATTCCATAATATTCATATACTACAATTGATTCAACCATTCTCCAATTGATGGGCATCCACTCAGTTTCCAGTTTCTTGACACTACAAAGAGGACTGCCACAAACATTCTTGCACATTGGTCCCTTTCCTTCCTTTAAGATCTCTTTGGGGTATAAACCCAATAATAACACTACTGGATCAAAGGGTATGTACAGTTTGATAACTTTTTGAGTATAGTTCCAAACTGCTCACCAGAATGGTTGGATCTGTTCACAGTTGCACCAATAATGTATCAGTGTCCCAGTTTTCCCACATCTCTTCCAACATTTGTCATTATCTTTTCCTGTCATTTTAGTCAATCTGAGAGGTATGTAGTGGTATCTCAGAGTTGTCTTAATTTGCATTTCTCTGATCAATAGTGATTTGGAGCACCTTTTCATATGACTACAAATAGTTTCAATTTCTTCATCTGAAAATTATGTCATATCCTTTGACCATTTATCAATTGGAGAATGGCTTGAAGCACTATCAATTTGAGTCAATTCTCTATATATTTTAGAAATGAGGCTTTTATCAGATCCTCTGGATATAAAAATGTTTTCCCAGTTTATTGTTTCCCTTCTAATCTTGTCTGCATTAGTTTTGTTTGTACAAAAACTTTTAAACTTAATATAATCAAAGTTATCTATTTTGTGATCAATAATGATCTCTACTTTTTCTTTGGCCACAAATTCCTTCCTTTTCCACAGATCTGAAAGGTGACGATATTTGTTTATAATATCATTCTTTATGTCTAGATCATGAACCCATTTCAGCCTTATCTTTCTTGGTATACGATGTTAGGTATGGGTCTATGCTTACTTTTTGCCATACTAGTTTCCAATTTCCCCTGAAGTTTTTGTCAAATAGTGAATTCTTATCTCAAAAACTGGGGTCTTTGGGTTTTTCAAACACTAGATTGCTATAGTCATTGATTATTTTGTTCTAACATATTCCACTGACCAACTTCTCTATTTCTTAGCCAGTAAACTTGTTCTATTTCTTTTTCTAAAATGGGACTATTTAAGTAATTTATTTCCTCTTTTGTTAATCTAGTCAATCTATATTTTTGTAGGTATTCCTCCATTTTGTCCTTCATTTTCAAAGAGGATCAGTGACATTGACAAGTGACATTGAATAGTGACAAGACATTGAGTCTTCATTCAAACATGAATTGTATTTAACTGAGGTAGTGTTATCCCAAACCACTGGCCACTCTCTTCCAGAGTCATCCAACTCTAAGGGCAAAACAAGTCAGAACTAGTGGCAATGGCCCAGGATTCAGTGAATGACTTGTGAGTCTTCAATATCTGACCAAGCTCTAAGCGTTCCACAGCTCCTGCTTCAGCTGCCTTCCTGGCTTATATACTGTTCTCATCAACTCATGCCTTTGGAGGAAGTCTTCACATGCTTGGGGTAGACTTCCTTCTAAATCATCAACAGGTTTGAAGGCCTGTTGGTTATCCTCAATATGATTTTGCCCATCTGCTGAGACAGGTTTACTGGGGTGTGACTGCTCCACATGCTGCAAATTCCTAGAGCCACTTAAATGTTTAGGTGGATAAGGAGCTCTGAAACAGGGGATGAACAGCCCTAAAAAAAGTGTAGCAAGCAAGAGAGTGCTGGTCCTAAGAACCCCATATACCCCAAATTTGCAGATAGAATCCCATGGAAGTACATTTGAATAATGATAAAAGGAGAGAAAATCAGAAACGATCTGATGTGGTCTACTATTCTCTGATAATAGAAATGGTAGTTTCCTGATGTGCATATATGCATATATATGTATTTATATATATATATATATATATATATATATACATACATATGTCTATGTGTGTATACTGTGTATATTATGTATACATATGTATAATTCATTAATATATCTATGGGTATATACTATATACTATGTGGCTATTATATATATGTGTATATGTATTTATGATATAATGATAAATGGGAAAATTGGGACACTAATGCATTGTTGGTGGAATTGTGAAATTATTTAATCATTCTGAAGAACAATTTGGAACTGTGTCCAAAGGGCTATAAAACTGTTCATGCCCTTTGACCCAGCAGGGCCATTACTGGATCTATATCCCAAGGAAATCTTAAAGGAGGGAAAATGTGCAAAAATATTTGTATCTGCTCTTTTTGTGGTGTATATATAAAGTGTGTGTGTGTGTGTGTGTGTGTGTGCGTGAAATCAATTAGGTGGCATAATAGAAAGAATGATGGAGCTGGAATCAGCTTTCTGGAGTTCAAATCTGGCCTCAGATATTTATCAGCTATATAACTTTGGGCAAGGGACTTACCCATTTTTGCCTCAGTTTCTTCATCTGTAAAATGAGTTGAAGAAGGAAATGTCAAACTACTCCAGTATTTTTGCCAGGAAAAACAAAATGGAGTCCTAAAGAGTCAGACATGACTGAATAACAAGAATAACAAATATACACACACATATATGTGTATATATGCATGCAACATATACACATTTTATGTATTTATGTTAATATGATGTAAATTTTATGTAAATGTTTTTGTAAATATGTATTTCTGTAAATATATATAAAATTTAGCATATTCTCATTTTATAAAAGCTGAACATCTGAAAAAATATTATTTGCTTTTCTATGTTATTTATCAAAATTTAAAAAAATAGTGAGATTAATTGTCTTATTGCACTATAAATTCCATGGACATGTAATAAAATTCATATAATGAAAGTCAAAGTGACTTAGAGAATATTCCAGCTTGCCAGAGTGTGAACAAAACCATCATTTTAATAAATTGCATGAATTCTCATTTATTTATTTTTGTTAATATTGCCCAGTTAATGTAAAAACTATTTTGTTACACATGTACATTAATTATGGACCTAATTCCATATGAATCATGTTGGAAGAGAAAAATCAGAACAAAAGGGAAAAACCAGGAGAGGAAAAAAGGGATGAAAATAGTCTGTGTTGATTTATATCCTTCTTTCTTTTTCTGTGTGCAGATGGCATTTTTTGTCCAAAGTCTATTGGGATTGTTTTGGATCACTGAACTGCGGAGAAGAAGCAAGTCTCATATTTGATCATCGCATATTCTTGATGTTATTGTGTACAACGTATTACTGGTTCTGCTTGTTTCTCTCAGCATCAATTCATGTAAATTTTCCTAAGCCTTTCTAAAAGTTTGTTCATCATTTTTTATAGAACAATAATATTCCATTACCTTCATGTACCACAACTTATTCAGCCATTCCCCAATTTAATGGGCATTTACTCCTTTTTCAATTCTTTGATGCCACAAAAAGAGCTGCTACAAACAGTTTTTGTACATGTGGGTCCTTTTCCCTCCTTCAAGATTTCCTTGGAATATAGACCCAGTAATGGCGCTGCTAGATCAAAGGGCATGCACAGTGTTATAGCCCTTTGGGCACAGTCCCAAATTGTTCTTCAGAATGGCTGGACCATTTCACAACTACACCAACAAAGCATTAGTGTCCCAGTTTTCCCACATCTCCTCCAACATGTATCATTCTCTTTTCCTTTCATCTTAGCCAACCAGAGAGGTATGAGGTGGTATTTCAGAATTGTTTTAATGTGCATTTCTCTAATCAATAGTGATTTAGAGCATCATTTCATATGTCTATAGATGGTTTTAATTTCTTCATTTGATAATTGTCTGTTCATATTTTTTGACCATTTATCAATAGGGGAATGTTTTATATTTTTTATAAATTTGAATCCAGTTTCTATATATTTTAGAAATAAGACCTTTATCACACTGGCTATAAAAGGTTTTCCCAGCTATCTGCTTCTTTTCCAATCTTGGCTGCCTTGGTTTTGTTTGTGTAAAACCTTTTTCATTTAATGTAATCAAAATTGTCTATTTTGCATTTCATTATATTTTCTAGTTCTTCTTTGGCCATTGATTCCTCCCTTCTTCAAAGGTCTGATAGGTAATCTATTCTTTGTGCTCCTAATTTACTTATAGTATCACTCTTTTATGACAAAAATCATGTACCCATTTTAACCTTAAATGTAGATCTATAATTGCATGAATTCTAATGAAGATACTGACAGCCATGGAGTTGCTCAGATGAAGGAAGCTTGGACAATTTGAGAGAATCAGATTGGAACACAACCAAGCATGCAGTTTTCATGTGCCTAAGTAGTCTTTAAATACAATAAATTATTTCCCTGTGTTCTGATGTACCTTATCCTTGTCTGACTTCTGATAGGAAATTCTCACTTGCTTCTCCCCAATCATTCTTTCATATCTTGAAGATGAAGGTTTTTAACCTTGTTTCTGTCTGTCAATTTGAGCTCTAACTAGTTATTTTGTCTACCTTGTTGTTGGTATTGGCATATGGTTCAATCTTCCTATCTTTTCCCTTTACACTAGAGTTCTCACTTTACCTTTTTCTTCCTTTTCACAAAACAGAGATTTCAGTTTTATCCTTGCCTGCTCAACCGCAGTTGTCACCTAAACTAGACTCACTAGAGTCTCCTATAAGAACTGCTCAGCCCCAGGCTTCAGAATATAGGTTAATATAGAAACTCTTATTGGAGCTAATCATGACTTAATTTTTTTTTAGTTTTCATTTTTTAATCTTAATTAAATACAAAACAAGATATGTCTGTAAACATAGAAAAGAAAAAATGAAACTACAAATTTCTCTTATATATAGCTTACTTTTCTTTTTTAAAATATATGATAAATTTATCTTATAACTTTCAAAGTTGTCCAGCTTATTTGTATTTCCTTTCAATGTTATGTTCTCTTCTCTGCATTTTAAAAAATTGTGGGGAGGGAGTGGAACCAAAATAGTGAAGTGAAGCCTGGAAGCTGCTCAAGCTCTCCTAGTTTTTCTTGAAAACCACATGAAACCAAGGCTCTGAATAAAGTCTGATGGAATGAAATCACTCTCCAACAAGATATAATGGAAAGATTTCAAGAAAGTCGATATCCCTGGGGTGAAAGAGTGTTTACCCAGCTCAGAGAAAGTCTGGGGAAGCCAGTGAGAGGGTCTTAATCACAGCAAATAAGTAACTTAAATCCTCAGTCCTGGCTCAGTAGAGAAGCAGACCAGTGGGGCAGCTGCCAGTACCAGCTCAGAAGGGAAATTCTGGGAAACCAGGTAAAGCTACCCCCTGCTATGACCAAACATCAAAAAATAAGGGGCCTCTGCACTCAAAGCCAAAGTTCAAAGCTGCCCTGGAAGCTTGGAACAGAGCAGGAGCAGAGCTTGACCTTAAAAGTTAAAAAAAGGAAAGAACCAAAAAAAAGGAAAGAAAATAAGCAAGAAACAGAAAAAAATCTTTGACCATAGAAAGCTACTATGGTGACAAAGAAGACCAAAACACCAACTCAGACAAGGACAAAATGTCCACAGGGAAAATCTCCAGCAGTGACATGAATTAGTCTCAAGCCCAACGAGTGCTCATAAAATAAGAGAGGTAGAAGAAAACAACTTGAGAAAAGAAACAAGAGCTGTGCAAGAGTCAACAGCTTGGAAAAGGAAAGCAATTCCTTTAAAAAATACAGTAGGCCAAATGCAACAAAAAAATCCACTGAAGAAAACAATATCTTGAAAAGTTGAATTAATGAAATGGGAAAATTGAAACAAATGTTAAAAAATTCTTTTCTTTTCTTTTCTATTTTTTCCTGTTGAAGATCATAATTTTCAGGCCATTTTTTACCCACCCTGCCACCTCCCAAATTGGGCAAAAGTAAAACTTTATAACAAACATGCATAGTCAAGCAAAATAAATGTCTATTTTAGTTGTTTCTGCATACATAAATAATTTTGATCATTGCTTTGATTAGAATTCTTAAGTCTTTCATATTTTTTTTTGTTTTTCAAATGTTCATTACTATACAAATTGGCCTCCCAGTCCTTCTCACTTCAGTCTGTATCAGTTCATATGTCTTTTCAGGTTTTCTTTGAAAATATTACTTTTATCATTTCATATGACACAATGATATTCCATTATATACCTATATAATCATTTATTCATTCATTCCCCCATGATTGAAATCTCCTTATTTTCTAATTCTTTGATAAAAAAGAAAGAGCTACTGCTCTAATTATTTTTGTAACATGTGTACTTGCTTTTTCTTTTATCCTTTTGGATGTGGATTAAATGATTCTATCACTGGGTCAAAGGATAAACAATTTAATGACATTTAGGGCACAGTTCCAAATTGCTCTCCAGAATGTCTGGACCAAGTCCCAGTTCCACTAATAGTATAATCATGTACCTATTTTCCATAGTTCTTCTAATATTTTCATTTCATTTTTTGTCATTTTTGTCTACTTTTGCCAAGTGGAACCTCAGAATTGCTGTAATTTTCATTTTTCATTATTAAAGAGTGGTCTCTTTTTCAAATGATTATTGATAGCTTAGGTTTCTTTCTTTGAAAACTAACTGTTCATATCCTTTGGTCATTTACCTACTGGGGGGATACCTAATCAAGACTTAATTCTTAAGAGGGAAGAAAGACTTACTGATAATGGGAAGCTGTGAAAATCTCAAAAGTAACATTGTCATTTTACAGCTCATATTAGCCAGTGAAGGAAATATCAAACTTTTGTGTAGCCTAGATTTCCCAAACTGAAAGAATAAAACATGGTAAAGAGATTTTTGAAACCCAAGATAGAGAAGGACTTGTTCAGAGAGGACACAGAGAATATCATATTACTATATGTGAGCTCAATGAAAGCTATTTATAAATTTATGAAAATAGAGTAATAACTAAGGTGGGGTTATTAGCACTTTGCTTCAGGTATTGAATTTAAAGAGAAGTGACAGTATTCCCTAGATCAGTGGATAGAGTGCTGGGCTTGTAGACAGGAACACTCATTTTTATGAGATTAAATCTGATCTCAGATACTAACTGTGTGACCTTGGCCAAGTCACTTAACTCTGCTTCAGTTTTCTCATCCGTAAAATAAGTTGGAGAAGGAAATGGCAAACCATTCAAGTATTTTTGCTAAGAAAACCCCAAAGAGATCATGAAAAGTTGGACTTGACTGAAAAAAATGATTGAAACAACTGGTAGCATTCTCAATACTATAACAAATAGAAACAACAGAGTTGTTAACTTGCAAACAATAAGTCACAATTCCTTAAAATAGGAAGTTACTAGTGGGTAATCTGCCCTACCCCACTCACCACAGTAGCTTCCTCAGTGGTGATCCCAAAGGTTTGATTTTTCTGTTCTCCTTCTTGGAAGAAGTGAGTGGTACTATCTCCAGGTGTAATTTTTTCTATGAGTTCAAGTCTCTAGGACCAAAAAGATTTCTTGAACTCAACTCCCATGACATCAATTTATGTTTTATTTCAAGTGCTCTCTCTCATGTGGATCCAAATAATAGGGTGATCTGCTATTCAGCAACTGTGAGGTTTCATCTCCTGTCCCTATACCTTTGTTGCCCTCCAAACCTTGAATGCTCTCTCTACTTAATTCTTCCTTATATGCTTTCTCCACGAATTTAATTCAAATGCTACCTTTTTCTGGAAGTTTTTCATGCCCCCCCTACCTACTGACTAGTGCTTCCTCCTCTGAGATTATCATCCATCTACCCTGAATGTTTATTGTATACTTATTTATATTATTTTATTTTATTATGTTATATTATGTATTTATATACAGATTGCATAATATAACATATTATATTATATAATATACTTATTTACATGTCCTTGCCATTAAAATATGAGCTTTTTTAGACTAGAGACTGTTTTTTAACCTTTCTTTGTTACCCATATCTGATCCTTCTTGTTCGCTTGGTTCAGTCACATATGACTCTTCATGATCCCATGATTTTTTGGCAAAGATACTGGAATTGTGTGTCATTTCCTTTTCCAGCTTACTTAAAGATGAAGAAACTGAGGAAAACAGAGTTAAGTGACTTGCCCAGGATCACACAGCTAGGAAATATCTGAGGCCAGATTTGAACTCAGCTTTGAACTCCATGCACAACATCCTATCCGTTGCACCACCAAGCTTTCTGGACCCTAAGTAAACCCTTGATTTGGAACAATAATTTTGTGAAGTTTTGCCCTGGGAAGCCATGGCATCTTTCTTCCACTTTTACCCCAAACTATGGTCTTTTCTCTTTGTGAACTGGCCTGAATCATTCTTAGCTGTCTGGACCCTGCACCAAGTTCTTGTCACATCTGGAGATCTAAGGAAAAGCCAAATCATTCCTTTGTCTACTAGCCGACCTGCTATCTCTTTCCACTCTTCTCCTTCCTGAGTCTAAGAGTTCCAGGAATTATAGCCCATCCCACAGGAGTACAAGCCAGGCTCCCAAGACAATGAGTTTCTCCTCCCCAAGAGTGTCCTGGTTCTGTCCTAGCCAAAGCCTTCCCAAAAGCCACCTGAAGTTATCTGAATATGTCTTTCACTGTCCCTTGGAATAAGTCAAGTCTAAGGCCACAGTACCAATGGGGTCTTATGTCTCCAAATATGATGTCTTGCCTTGATATCTACTCTAGTCCATACCGTGTCTGCCCTACCACTGCCAGGATTTGTTTAGATATCATCATGTGTAATAAAGTATGAAGGACTCAAAGTATTGTCAAGAAATGAAGAACTTTCTGAGTTCTTCCTACTTTATGATGCAATTATCAATGACTTTTTGACAAAGTATTATTGTCACTTTGTGTTCTAAATCCTCAAGCAGCTAGAAGAGCTGCCTGGCAAACAACACTTTCCCAAGGGATGTACAATATAGTAAAACCAAATAAGGATATCAGACACCATTTACAATCACTCATTTCTAATGCAAAAATCTCACTGGAATCGCATTCTACCCCTTGATGGACAGAAGTTCTAGACCTCTCCTCATCTATTGCCTACAAGCAGCCTCCCAATATAAGAGAAATTATTTACTTCATTAAACCAATTAGAATCAACCGCTTCCTTCCTACTCTCACAGATTAACTGCCTTAATTCCCTAATTATGATTAGCATCAATTCATCTCAGTATTGTGTTGGATAATGGGGACACAAAGAAAAAACCAAAATAGTCCACATGTTCAGGAAACATCTATGTTATTGGGTGGTTAAAATACTTATACTGTTAAACAAATATAAAGCATATATAGTTATCAAATTAATTCCAAAAAACCCAAAGTACATCACATGAAAACTACCCAGTCTTCAAGATTTTAAACTCTTAAATTCTTTTCTGACCATAATCATTTGTCATTCTACCTCTATTAATCCCTTGCTCTTCTCAAATTATTCTCTGCTCTCAGTCTATCCTTTTTTAACCCAATTCAACTCTCCTGTTTTGGATTCAGTTCCCATCCTGGCCAATCTTGATCCAAGTCAGTTACTTCAATACATGAACTCTCCTTACATTCAATCTTATGCCCTCCTTGACTTTCTATCACTCCTGTCCTGTTAACTCCCATCCCTGTAGAGGGGTATATAGCCATCTAGCTTCTCCATTTCTGCTTATGAATGGAAATCATAAAGCCATGCTGAATAGATCCATTATAAATTGATTTATTCTAACCTCTACTGAGCCCTCACTGGTGCACAGTAACTCTTTTCTGAATCTCTTATTGAATCTCAACTGCACATTATCCAAAATGAAACTTTCAAAATTTCTGTTCTTTCTTCAAGATCCCAGAGCCTTCTCTTTCTATCAGTAGATTACCTCACCTTCTATTTTAATGAAATAATCTAGACCGTTCAACATAATTTTCTTTATTTCCCTTTTTTATATCCTTTAAAATACTCAGTGTACTCTTCTATCCTGCCTGATTTCCTATTAGTAGAAGAGAATAAGATGGTTATTCTTTTTGCCAAGATGTATACCCTACATACTATTATCTCAGAATAATGCATCTATTAATCTCATACATATTCACTGTTTCACACAAGCATGTTTCTTTGAACCTACATATTCATTCTCTTCTATCCAAAAAAACCAGAAAACTTCCCTTTATTATGCTACTGTCTGAAATTTTTTTCCAATTTAATTAAGGAACTCTTTTTTTCCTAAATCATTAATGAACTCTATCAAAAAATACAGTGACTTTTTATTTAGTCTACTTTTTCCTATATTTCAACTACTGTTAAGATACATTCTGGAATTCTGATTTTTCTATAACTGCACTATCATGGTATCCCCTAACTCTCAGGCTACTTCTTTTTGGTCTTCTTAGCTCATTATGTTACTTAATGTTTCTGCTACTCCATCATAGATCCATTCCAGGGTCTTCTTCATATAGATCTTCTTACCTTCTCTGCCATTCTCTTCCTTCTTCCCTTTCCCCTTCTTTTCCTTGCCTTTTCCTTTCCCTTTTTCCTTTCTATTCTCTATCACCTTTCTTTTTTCTCTTCAGCTTTCCCCTTTGCCTTTCTTCCCTTTCTTTCTCACTCTCGTTGTCTTGGTGTTCTTATTAGGCTACATAGCTTCAATAATGATCTCTATTAATTTTTTCCCCAATATGTATACTGAACCTCTCCCTTGAGATCATTGCTTGCCAGATTTTTCTGTCTGAATGTCCTGAGAACTTCAATCTTGACATGTCCCAAAGTTAGCTCTTCATCTTCATTACCAAACCTGCCATTCCTCCCTAACTTCCTTATTTTCTTTAATGATGACACTTTCCCCCAGTTAACTAGATTCAAAATCTCTGAGGCATGTTCAGTCCTTTCTGCTTTCTCATTAGCCACATTTAATCGGTTGTCAAATTATGTTCTCTTTCTTCAATGTCTTTTTCATTTATTTAACCATTCCATCCTTTCCACTACTACTTCAATTACCCTAGTCCAAGTCTTTATCACCTTTCACCTGTGCTATTATAATAGGCTCCAAATTGCTATTTATTTTCTTTCTAATTAACGTTTTACTGATATCTTTTGTTTTAAATCACCTCCATTTCTAATAAATTTCTTCCTCTTTTCTCCCAGTTAATCATTTTGCATAACAAATAATTTTAAAAATTAAGGAGGGAAGCAGTTTAGCAAAATGAATTTGCAAAGGAGAAATGGAAGTTCCTTTTTCAATTCTTTTCTAGGAACAAGGTTTTTAGTTATTATAATTAAAATGGTTTTCTTTTTAAAATTCTTTCTACTTACCTATTCAATAACGAATAAACAAAATCATATTATTAAAATATTATTTAATAAGAGGGCAGTATTGCTCTATTCACTGAATTTTTCTGTTTCAATTATTCTATAGCAAGTCATATTACTCTTTTCATACTTTTCTGAATTCTTCATTTTCATTATTACACTCAAAACAATATCATTTTATGAGGAATCAAAATTCATTTCACCATTTCCTAATTGATAGATATCTATTAAGTTCTATTTTTTCCCATCAAATATTATTGACCTCCTCAAGATAAATATCTAGTTATAAGATCTGTAGGGGATGGGGAGGATGCCAAGGAATACAGCATTTTTGTCACTTTTCAAAAAGCCTAATCCCAGATTGCATTTTAACCAAAAGACTGAACACATCAAAAGTTCATGTGTCATCATTCTGAAGTCCCTCCAATTATTTCCATTTTTGCCAAAATCATATGTATAAAGTAAAGACCTAAGTTCAAATGAGCTCTCTAAGCTAAAAGGGACATTTGAGACCATCTAGTCCAACTTCCTCATTTTATAGAAGAGAAACTGAAAAGTGACATGCCCCAAATTGTACAAGTTAATAAACAGCAGATCCAAGATTCAAACCCAGGTTCTCTGATTTTCAGTCTAGCCCTCTTTGTACTCCATTGAACATTCAATTCTCATTTCTCTTATTATTAGTGATTTGGAATAATCATTCATATGGCTAATTTTTAAAAACTTTCTTTTGGAGACAGCTGGCAGAGCACTGAATAGAACTCTGGGCCTGGAGTTGGGAAGACCTGAGTTCAAATTCAGCCTTAGACTCTTACTAGCTACATGATCCTGGCAAATCACTTTACTTGTTTGCTTCAGTTGCCGATCAAAGGAGATATTTGTAAAAGCACTTAGCAAAGTACCTGTATCATTCTACAAGTTCTCATCAGCAATAGTCCTTCAGTTGCACCTTCCCATCAAACAATGGCATTTAATAAACTATGTAATTGTAAGGAGAAGAGAGAGTATGTGAGAGTTACAAAGGCAATGAGCAGTGTAAAGTGCTGAACAGATTACAGAATCATCCTCTCCAAGCAAAATATTAAGTTTCAACAAAAAGCAGTGGCCCCAAGGCAAGATTACTACCAGAAAAATGCATGTCAACTGATAGAGAACTTCTCTGAGCAGGAACACTTTGTTGTAAACTTGGAGGAAAGTTGGCAATAGTGGAACAGAAAAGGAGTGGGCAGCTCGTAGAAATTTGGAATACAGCATTGAATTTTCTCACCTGGGTCATAACCCTTTCAAGCATTAACACTGGTTTGATAAAATTGATGGGGAAATTCAGAAGCTCTTAAATGAAAAAATAAGAATTTATGGAGTATTTATCTGCAGAATAGTTCATCCATCTCCAAGAACACAGCATTTAACTCCATCAAAAGTAAAGTACAGGCAAAGTTTAGAAAGATACAGAACTTTTGACTCAGAAAAAAGGAGATGAAATTCATTTTTATGCTGAGAGTAACAATTCAAAGCACTTTTATGATATTCTAAAGGCTATGTTGATGGAACAGCATTAATTAGTGATAAGGACATGATCCTAGAGAGGTGGGCTGAAGCAGGAGCTACATCATGCTTCATCTGCCCAGTCTCCATCTCTATTATCAACTTTCTAGAATGTAGGGGAAATACAATTGACTGAAACTGCTCCCCACATAAATACAAAACAATGTCACAAGGTCTTAAAGGATGAAATCCCAAGTCACAGGGTCCTTTATCCTTCCTGACTCTTAGTTCAATCAGAACTGCAGTCTGTCAAAATAAACACATTACTCCCTGCTTTACTCCTTTTACTACCACTTCCTGCTCTCTAAATTTCATCCAGTTCAGTCCTGTATATTTTCAATGTAAAAGGAAATCCTTTTGTCTCTAAAATTTTCATTCCTCTTTTTTCTACTCTTCTCATACTCTTTCCACAGTTAGTAGTCTCAGAAACCCGGCTTCCTATTGGATCTCTGTCGCTTCTCCAGTAGTTACTGTGCATTCTTTCATTGCTTTTTTCCTACTACTTCCTGATACTCCTCTGTTATCACTTATTAGTAAAGTTTCCTGTTTGGTATATTTCTTCCATTGATATCTCCCCATTTATATCTTTGTTACTACTGGTCTCCATTTCATTCTCCAGACCCTCCCTTAACTTCAGTAACTAGTTCACAATCTTCCTCTCTACTGTAAACCTGCTCTTCTACTTAGGGATGTCTTTATAGATAGATAGATAAATAGATATAGATATAGATATCATCTCCAATACCTTGTTCTCCTTGTTCATCAACCTCTGCAATATCCAAGATCATAACTTTTAAAAAATAATTTGTGAAAACAAAACAAAACAGAAATCCATTAACAAACACTATTTTCTCTTCCTTTCACGCCTCCCCCCCCCCCACTCATTAAAAGAAAAAAAGAAAAAGGAAAACAAAACTCTTGTAACAAATGTGGATAGTCAAGGCAATTCATTGATTTTTTAAAACATAACTCCAATTATTAGAAAGGTTTCTTATTCACCAATTTTATCCTCCTTATATGTTCTATTCCTGGAGCCTACTTATGAATAATGAGGTTAAGATAATTATATCTAATTCCTTTTCCATGCCATAACCCTTTAAGTATTCAAGACAGTGAACATTACCTCTCCCTTTTGTAAACTAATTATTTTGCCACATTGTGCATTTGTTAATTTGATTTTTAAGTATAGATTTGGACTTTATATTTAGTACTATTAAATACTATCTTCCTCACTAAAGTCCTATTTTGATGCTATATTATTCCTAGAGATTACCCTCTGTTCTTGAAGGCTTGAAAAAGGAAAGTAGAAAAGTTTTAGGTACAGATCAGGTGACTATATTCTGTGCTTATAGTCTGAAAACCAGTGTATTTATTCAGAAAGATTTATCATCAGAAAACCAGTCAGAAAGTAATGAATGGGAGGGGGGGAATGATTAAGTAAAATCACTAACAAAGATGTAGATGGACATTTGGAGTATATTGGCAGGCTTACTCCTATAAAGAAATTAAGGACAGGATCTTTCAAAGTACTGAAGTTAATTAAATATCACATTATTTTCTACTGTATATTGGTCTAGCAGTTGAGAACTTCTTGTGTCCTTTGTTTTTTTCCCCCCATTAGATCACTTGTCCCCAGTGACTTCATTTTCCCTTATTTGATATTTGTCTTTCAGGTATCCACAAAAATCACAGGATTTTAGAATCTATTAGATAAAGAGTTCTTAAGATGATTTATAGTATGAACTTTGCAGATTGATGAAGTCTAAATGCTCCTGTTCAGCATAGTGGTATTACATACAAAAAATATTTTAAAAATTGGATTACAATAAGGAAACCAATTACAATGAAATATAGTTATTCCTGAAATATGTGCCTCAAGTTCATTTACATAAGACTCTCCTTATGGATGGAGATGGATAAAAGCTCTTCACCCTGGCATGTAACTTTGAATATATATAGTTTTATGCAAATGAACTTAAAACCATAGGTTAATCTTTTTTTTTTTTTTTTTTCTTTAACGTCTATATCAAGCAACCTTCTCTTAGATGGAAACTCAGGTCCAGGCAGTTGGATAATTGCCTCTATGACAACCTCAACAAGACCTGACCAATCTTCTCTCCCCCATTCAGAGAACAGATGCAGTCACAATAGGGACGTTAAGGGAGCAATAAGGGACAGTGTCCCTGCCCCAGGATAAGCCAGTGCTGCTAGATGTGGTGGAGCCAGTGGGAAGAGTCCGCCGCTGTAATCAGCCACCTGTCCACCTGAGTGACTCCTTAGGCGGAGTCCTAGTGCTTCAAAATGCTAAAGGAAAGGGGAGGAAACCGTCGCTGTTCTTTCTACTCACAACCTGATGGTAATTTGTCAGTACTGTTGGAATCTTTGTGCTGGGGGAACTCTGTGCAGGGAATTCCGGAATCCTATTAAAATGACAACGGCCCAAGAAGTAAGTTACTCTAGAATGCCGGCAAGAGATTGTCCAGGGGAAACTCTGAGAGAGAGTTAGAAGGGAAGCCCAGTCACCAACTAGTGAGCCCCAAAGCTTTCAAAACCATGTTACAAGATCCTCTCGTTTGGGGATATGGCAGGAACAATGGACCAGATAGCTGGCATAAGCTTTTTCCTATCGCCAATGGAAGGCGTCAGTCCCCTATTGATATTAAGCTCTGGAGCGCCAAGTTTGACAGCTCCCTGAAACCTCTGAATTTTAACTACGATTCTTCAACAGCTCAAGGGATTGTCAACAAGGGTTATTCTTTCAATGTAGAGTTCGATGATTCTAGTGACAAATCGGTGCTAAGCGGAGGACCTCTAACTGAGAGATACAGATTGGCTCACTTCAGTTTTCACTGGGGTTGCAGGGATGATCAAGGCTCAGAGCACAGTATTGATGACCTGAAATATGCAGCGGAGCTCCACTTGGTTCACTGGAATACAAAATACAAGACGTTCTGCGATGCGCTGCACCATTCTGATGGACTAGCTATAGTGGGTGTTTTTTTGACAATAGGAAATTCTGAGCCTGAACTACAGGAAGTCATCGATGCATTAGATGCCATTAAACAAAGAAATATGCATGCTGTTTTTACAGACTTCAATCCAGCTTGCCTTCTTCCTGATAACCTCGACTTTTGGACTTACTCAGGCTCCCTGACCATTCCTCCTCTTTTAGAATGTGTGGTTTGGATCGTCTTACGGGAGCCCATTAATATCACCAAAGAACAGCTATCTAAATTTCGAAGTCTTTACTCCACTACTAAGGGAGAATATCCCCAGAGGCACATGGTGGAAAACTGGCGCCCATGTCAGCCTCTGCAGGGCAGACAGGTTAGAAGGTTCTTAAAATAAGATTATCATCACTAGAAATACTGCTTCTCAACAGGAACGGATTCTCTAGATAAACACAAGTCAATCCTAAATCATCATTCTATGCTTGGGCCGCATTCTCCCCTAGTCTTCTAGTCCCTTTGGCTTTCCTTCTAAATGTTTTTATTCAGGAAATGTGAAAGGTTGACTCATGGTTCAATGGAAAGCACACTGCATCTGGAATTAAATGACTGATTTAATCCAATTCTGGTACTTTATTGTCTATGTGATCTTGGTAAATTGTTTAAGTTCTTTATGACTCAGCTTGCCATCTGTAAAATGAGAGAGTTAGAACAAATGACTTCTGAGATCCATTCCAGATCTAAATCTTGGACACTAGGTCCAGGTAAATTTGTTGTTATGAGAAAAACAAACCAAACCACAAATGTTCAAGGATTTTCATCAAAAAGGCTATAATCTATGCTTTAGTGATAAAAGTTCCTTTTTAAAAATGAAGATAAATATGAATTACAAAATCTTTCTTTCACAAGTATTAGGAGGCATCACTATGTGGAAGAGTTAACTTAAAGCTGTGTGTGTGCATGAATACTTTTTATATACATATATATACCTATACCCACACATGTATATGACATACATATGAATATAATATATGTTGAGATTAATAGGAAAAGGCCAGCTGATATCATTTTTATATTTGACAAACATGACATATTTGCTTTCATCAGAGTTAGCATTAAAGATATTTCTTAGCACAAATTGCAGAAAGATCACTCAGGTACTCTAATAGAAACTAGAAACTTTGCTCTAAGTTGTTTTTGAGCAATGAACGATTATTCTTTGGCAATGGTGATTTAACCTGTTTCAAATCAGTCAACAATCAGCTAATCAACAAACATTATTTTAGCATTTACTTTATTACAGAATTGCATTGTGCTGGCCTTGCAAGTAAAATTTGAAAATAATCCTTGTTCTCCAGGAGCTTACATTCTAATTATTACCAATTAATTTGAATTTTTCAATTTTGTCCATAAGAATTACATGACAGAAAGCTGACTGATTGAAATCTAGTCAAACTAGTTCTGCAGTATTTCTATGATTTAGTGTTCTAGTGAATGCAATCAAAAAAGGAAATTAGATCAATTTGTTGAGCTATTCTTGTTCAAGACAAATCATCAAACATTTATTGAGGACTTACTGTGCTCCAGACACCACTAAACTTTACAGACACAGAAGCAATCTCCACTTTTGAGGGATTTACATACTAATCAAGGGAGATAATAGTTTAAAGGAAGATGAAAAGGGAGGCAGGAGAGAGACTGAGGAAAATGTCCATTTAGATAAACCATGGCCAAGTTAAGAGGATTTGAAGTAGAGGATGGAAGGGAAATATGGATGGCTGATCTGGGCCCTTTCTCAAAATGAAGATTCCAAGGAGAACTACTAGTGGGATGAAGGAGCTATAGGGTTGGAAGGATTATGAAAAGTGAGAAGACCACAAAAAGACTGAGGAATTCTAGGGTGAGAAGGCAATTGAGGCATTTTAGCAAAGTAGCAGATTCAGAAGCAGAATCTGAAGAGTAATGCTTATGATTAATCTATACTTACCTATAGCCATTTTTGCTTTCTTCTCAACTGCCCACAAATCATTTAATAATCGTTAGTAAATTTTTCCAATAATTAGATTCAATCTCATAGGATTATAATTTGTATTGCTCTTTAAAAAATAAATAAGAGAACCCTTGTTTATCTCCAGTTCTACTACCTCTTTTTTCCCATGATTTTTCAAAGATTTCAAAGATTTGTGACACTTTTTTTTTTCATTTCCCTAGCTTTTTGTTCACCCAGGGTAGATAACTTGAAATTATTGAGAGCAGCTAGTTTTTCCTTTATCTACTCATTCATTGTGGATGTCAATTATTTGTCAATCATTTCTGATTTTGGCATCAAATTTTATGAGACATTAACAAACTAAAGTTGACACAGGAAAAAAAAAAAACAGGGATGATAAATTTGATTATCTCTATCACACCCGAAGGGGTTGAGTATATTTTCCCTGGAGAAAGGGAGATTTAAGTGATTTCCAAATGTTTGAAAGATAGTTACACATGAAAGAAAGCTTTTGGGGTGTTTTGTTTTATTTTTGTTTTAGCTCCAGAAAAGAATTAATTCCAGGAGTTACAGAGAAGTATATTTCTCAATATAGGAAAAAGCTTCCTTAGATAACAAGAACATTCCAAAATGTTTCATAAAATGTGAACTACTTGAAGGCAGGGATTGATTTACCTTTCTTTGTATCCCAAGATAACACAATGACTAGCACATGATAATGCTTATTAAATTCTTGATTAAACAAATGGAATCATGGAAATGTTCAAAAAGAGACTGGATAACCATATGTCGGATATATTGTGCAGATATGATGAATTCCTATATTAGGTAAGAGTTCAGAATAGATTGATGCATTTTTTTTCATGTTAATAGCCTTAAGATCTTTTAAAAATGTGTATAAGCTACTTTGAAATTTGAACACCCAAACTGATCAATGCAATGATTAATCCTGATTCCAGGGGACTAATGGTGAAACTTGTCTCTGGGAAAATGAGTAGATGGCCATCAGTTGGAGAATGGCTGAATAAATTGTGGTATATGAATATTACGGAATATTATTGTTCTGTAAGAAATGACCAACAGGAAGATTTCAGAAAGGCCTGGAGAGACTTACATGAATTGATGCTGAATGAAACAAGCAGGGCCAAGAGATCATTATATACTTCAACAACAATACTATATGATGACCAATTATGATGGACTTGGCCATCATCAGCAAGGAGATCAACCAAATCATTTCCAATGGAGCAGTAATGAACTGAACCAGCTACACCCAGCGAAACAACTCTGGGAGATGACTAAGAACCATTACATTGAATTCCCAATCCCCATATTTTTGCCCGCCTGCATTTTGGATTTCCTTCACAGGCTAATTGTACAATATTTCAGAGTCTGATTCTTTTTGGACAGCAAAATAACAGTTTGGTCATGTATACTTATTGTGTATCTAATTTATATTTTAATATTTTTAACATCTACTGGTCATCCTGCCATCTGGGGGCGGGGGTGGAGGAAAGAGGGGAAAAATTGGAACAAGAGATTTGGCAATTGTCAATGCTGTAAAGTTACCCATACATATAACCTGTAAATAAAAGGCTATTAAATAAATAAAAAAAACTTGTCTCTGAAGAGAGTGTAGTGGTTGACAACATTTGTGAAATGAGGAATATATTTATATGCTAAGATTTAGAGTTAGAAGAAGTATTAGAGATCATCTAGTCCAATTTTATCATTTTGCAGACAATCTGAGGGAAAAAAGATAAAAAAAACAAAAACTCACCACAGAAACATAACACAGAAGAATCAGTTTGCCAAGTTGATAAGCGCCATGTCAAAATATTCCCATATCTACCTTATTCTTAAAAAATTAAAATTAAAATAAAAAAGTTCTTAAAAGATTATTCAACCTTACTATTCTTACTAGGTATAATTTTATATCTCTTTTCCTTTTCAGTTAAATAAATACAACCTCATACCTGTGCACACTCAGTGCTTCCACTTCTCTTTCAATCTCTGTGTGTGTCTCTCTTTGTCTCTGTCTCTGTCTCTCTGTGTGTGTCTGCTTGTCTTTCAATCCTAGCTTCTAATCTCAACATTCAACTGAAACTACTCTCTTCAAAGTAACTGGTGATAACTTAATTGTTAGATTTAATAGACTTTTCTCATTCCTCATCCTTCTTGAATTTTCTGAATCTAATGCTATTGATTACTAAACCTCATGTTTACTCTATCCTTTCTGATTTTTCATGATACTCTTTTTTTCTTGATTCTACTCCTACTTGTCTACCCCACCATTTGAGATATTTTTGCCACACATTCATCCTTATCTTATTCACTACTGCAAAGCTCTATCCTGATTCATTTTTTTTTGTGATTTTACCAGCTTCCATTGGTTCAATTATGAATTTCTATGCAGATGGATTCCCAGTTCTTTGTATCTAACTCTCTTCTTTCTCCAGAGCTCTAATCCTCCTTCATCTATTGAACATTTCAAACTGGATGTTCTATAGAGAGCTCAAGTTTAACATGTCCAAAACAGAATTCAGTGTCTTCTTACCAAAATCTGCTCTTTGAAAATGTGGTCTTTATTCTTATCACCTCACATATACAATCAATTGTCCCATTTTGTTTATTCTAACCTTTGCATTACTTATATATTTTGACTTCTTTCCATTCACACACAACCAATGCCTATTTCAGAACCCTATTATCTATCACCTGGATTATTGCAATAGCTTTCTAATTTTGGTCCTTTCCTCAAGTCTCTCCTCAATTCTCCAATCTATCTTCTACAAGGATAAAAAAGTGATTCTCCTAAAAAAGGATTGAGCCTCTGTGTGTCTGTCTGTCTGTGTGTCTCTGTCTCTGTGTCTCTGTCTCTGTGTCTCTGTCTCTGTCTCTGTGTCTCAGTCTGTCTCTGTCTGTCTCTCTCTGTCTCTTTCTCTCTCTCTCTGTCTCTCTGTCTCTCTCTCTGTCTCTCTCTCTCTCTGTCTCTCTCTCTCTCTCTCTCTCACACACACACACATCCCTTTTATAAAAGAGGTTCCCTATACCTCCAGATTCATTATGTAATTCTTTGTTTTCTATGAATGGTTCTTCATGATCTGATCTCTTTCCAGTGTTAACTAAACTTTACACTCTTCTGTATATACTACAATCTATACTTTTCTACTTTTAGTTCCTTGTACATTATATGTCATCTTCCTAACTTGTTTCCTGTCCTCCATGTCTGGAATACTTTCTATCCTCACCTCTGCCTATTAGCTTCCCTGACTTCCAATATGATTCAGAAAAAAAAAATCTGTTGGAGGCCTTCTCCAGGAGACCTTTCTTGGGCCCTCCAACTAATGCTGATCTCCTGAAATTGTCTCCCATTTATACTTCCAACTACTACATATGTTTTGTATGTATCTAGTTATTCACACAGAAGCACATAGATATCTATGCTGGGCCTGGAGACAGGACAACCTTAGTTAAAATCTAATCCCAGACACTTACTAGCTGTGTGACCCTGTGCAAGTTATTTAACCCTATTTTGCTTTAATTCACTGGAGAAGGAAATGGCTAACCCCTCCAGTAGATTTGACAAGAAAACTTTACAGACAGAATAGTCCATGGGGTCAGCAATAGTGGGGAATGACTGAACCACAAAAGTTATTCCAATGCTAATTCACATATCAGAAACTGAACTCTTGAAAGCAGATACTATTTTTGTCTTTCTTTGAACTCTGTATTTACTCTACATTTTAATAATGCTCATTGATTGGCACCTGTGACTTATACTCTTCAGTGCTGTCACACTCATCTCCCACCTGGTTTAAGTTTCCTACTTTCCCAACCTTTGCCTTCTAGTTAATCAATGCAATATTGCTCTGTTACTCTTAAAACTCTTTCCACTTTTTTGATCAGCATTTATTCCTGACCAAATACAGCAGGCCTCTTATTCCTGTGCTGCTGAATGGAATTGAGTGAAAGTCATACAACTTTTCTGAATCCACCGCAAATTTATTTGTTCTAATCTGAACTGAACTCTAACTGAATAGATTTTCTACACTTCCCACAATAACTCCAAACTTTCTTTTTTCTCCTTTAGCCACTTATATTAGCCTCTTCTCTCATCCTTTCAGCTAACAACTTTGCCTCAAATGTCATATAAAAATTTATGTTGATTTATTTGTATGTGTTCCATTTATATATGCTTGACATGTATTTATCTATGTACTTGTTATCCTCCCTGTTAACAGATGAGTTCCTTGAGAATAGAAATTGGTTTTTTCTTATTTATATCCTCAGTGCTGGCACATAGTAAGCATTTAACATATGATTTTTGATTTATCAAAAGACCATTTTCTGTGAATTTCTTTTTCTCCCCTTTCTAAATCTCAAAATCTTTTAACATCAATTACTCATTTTCTCATTTACTCTCTGATGAAGGGATGGTCCATACCCTTGCCAAGACCAATCCCTCTATATGTACTCTGTGTATTTTATTTTTATTTCTTTAAGTCTGAAAACCACATTTTCTCTTTTTGACCTCACAACAGTTCTGAAAAGCAAGTACAGTTTGCTCTATTTTTTTTTTGACAAATGAAGTAACTGAGGCTCATAGTACTCAATCTTATTCTTCTCAGGTTTTTACTCTCATAATTATTCCCTGTCTTGAATTTTCAGTCTCTCCCTATCTATATGTTCCTTTCTGCTGCCTAAAAACACATTCAGATATTCTTAAATTCTTTAAAAAAAATCACACTCATATGAGCCTACCATCTTCTAAAGCTGCATTTTTATATCTAACCTTTCTTTCACAACCAAATTCCTAAAAACAGCTGTCTATTCTCATTTTCTCTACTTTCTCTCCTCTCATTGACTTCTCAACCCTTTGCAATTTGGCTTCTGACCTCATCACTCAACTGAACTGTTTTCTCCAAAGTTATAAATGAGCTCTTAAATGCCAAACATGACAGTCTTTTCACAAACCTCATTCTTCTTGATTTTTCTTTATCATTTACATGGCAGACCACCCTCCTGGATACTCTTTACTCCCTGATTTTTAATGGCAATGCTCCCCTTTGATTTTCTGCTTACTTGCTTAGCCACTCATTCTCAATATCTTTTGCTGGTTCATCATCCATATTATATCCCCTAACTCTGGGTATAACCAAAGGCTCTACCCTGGGCTTTCTTCCCTGTTCTTTAGCTGCTCTCATAGTGTGCTCAGCTCTGACAGTTTAGTTATCATGTTTATGTAAATCACTCCCATAACTGTTTAATCAGCCCTAATTTATCTTCTGGATTCTAATCTCAAATCACTAATAGCATACTAGATATTTCAACTAAGATGCCCAATATTCATCTCAAACTCAACATATCAAAAACAACACTCAGTATCTTTCCCCTAAAACTCATTTACTTTCTTTGGTTTCCTCTTTGTGTCAAGGATACCAGAATTCTTCCAGAGACCCAATTTTTCAACCTCAGAGTCACCTTGGACTTGTCATTCTTCCTCATCCCACATACATCATCATTTGACAGATTTTGTTGAATTCCCTACAGTATATCTCATGCTTCTCCATTTCTCCGTATTCACACAACTGTCAGACCAGTTCACACACTTATCATTTCTCATATGGACTATTACAACACCTTCATAATTGTTTTTCTTGCTATAGGTCTCTTTCTTCTTTGATTCATATATAGCCTTGATCTGATCACATTATTCATTTATTCAATAAACTAGTAGCACCTAAAATCTTATAAGGTCAAAAACATTTTTTTCTTTGCATTTAAAGTTTTTCACAATTTAGTTTCACCTTCCTTTGTCATTATGCTGTACTTCCTTTTATTCACTCTGTCAGTCAAAATGGCTTTCTTACTGTGCCTTATATACTTCATGTCCTTTTTCTATGCTTTTGCAGAAGCTGTATTCCATAACCTCTCACAAGGCGAGTGCACTATGAAAACAGTGACCACATTTCTTTCAGAACAACACCACCTTGGAAGCATCAAAATCTTGAAGAACACTCCCCCCCAAAATTAGCTCTGAAAATAGCAGCAAGAAAAAGCTAAGAGTTTGGCACAATGTCTCCCCACTCTCAGGTGAGCACTATCCAACTTTAACCTAAAGTTCAAAGTCAAGAATTAAACTAGAAAAGTGAGCAAAAAACAAACCAAAAAAATAACAATCATTAAAAGGTACTATAGTGACAGGGAAAACTAAGGCATAAACTCAGAAGAAAATAGCATTGTGAAAACAGATATAGGCAAAGCTTGGTAAAAGAGGCATAAAAATATTGTAGAAAAATATTAGCTTAAAAAACAGAATTGATCAAGTGGAAAAAGAAGTACATAAAAGCTCACAGAACAATATTTTCTTAAAAAGTACTTTTGGATAAAAAGAAGCTAATGATCCATGAGACATCAAGAAACAATAAAACAGCAAAAAAATGACAAAAATAGTAGAAAATGTTGGGAAAATTGATCTAAAATAGATCAAAGAGAGCTAATTTAAAAATTATTGAATGGTATATCTGAAAGCTGTAATCAAAATAAGCACTTAGACAAGAGTGCTTTTTATTTCAAGAAATTATCAAGGAAAAGTTATCCTAATATTTTCGATCCAGAGGATGAAAGTAGAAGTTGAAAGAATTTACCAATTGCTTCCTAAAAAGATCCCAAAATAAAAACTTCTAGGAGTACTATAATCGAATTTCACAACTCCCAGGATGAGGAAAAAATGTATTTCAAGCAGCCAGAAAAGAATAAGCCACAGTCAGGATCACACAAGATTTATCAGCTTTCAAATTAAAAGAGCAGAGGAGTTAGAGCAAAAAACCTAAGATTACAGCTAAAATAATCTACCCAGCAAATCTAAGTATAATCTCTCAGGAGGAAAATGGATATGTAATGAAATGGAAGACTCTCAAGCATTCCTGATGAAAAGACCAAAGTTGAATAGGAAATATAACATTCAAATAGAAAACTCAAGAAAAGCATAAAAATGTAAACATGAAAGAGTAAATCATAAAGTTCATACCATTAACATTCCTATATATCATTTACATTCCTATATGGGAAGATAATAAATATGTATATGCATATATAACATCAAAGAATTTTATCATTATTAAGGCAATTAGAAGTAATTTGTATAAATAGAGGGCATGGGTGTGAGTTGATTATATTGGGATGATCTCAAAAAATTGGGGGTTAATCAAGGGGAATGCATTGAAGTATGGGGTAAGGGAGAGATAAAATGGGTCAATTTTTTTATCATAAAGGAGGCATAGAAAGAAGAATTTTATAATGGGAGGGAAATGGGGAGGTTGATGGGCAATGCTTGAACCTTGCTCTCATTGGAATTGGTTAAAAGGGAAAAGAGAAAGACAGAGAGAGAGAGAGAGAGAGAAATTATATGCCCATGCACTCAGTTGGGTATAGAAATCTATCTTATTCAATAGGGAAAAAGGAAATAAAGTGATTAAGTGATAGTAGGGAGAAAAACAAGAAGGGGATGCAGTTTGAGGGAGGTAATAGTAATAGTCAGAAGCAAGACAGAGTTTTGAGGAGGGAAGAGTGAAAAAAAAAGAAATATAATGCTTTAACTGAAATGAACAGGGCATGAGTGACAATCATGATCTCAGACAAAACAAAAGCAAAATTAGACTTAATTGAAAGAGATAATCAAGGAAGCTATATTTGCTTAAAAATATCATACACTATGAAATAATATTTTAAAAGATACATAGCAAGTTTCTCTAATGGCCTTATTTCTCATATTTATAGGAATCTTAGTCAAATTCATAAAAATAAGAGTCATTCTACAATTAATAAATAATCAAAGGATATGAACATACAGTTTTCAGAAAAAGAAACTACAGTTATCTACAATCATATGAAAAAATGTTCAAAAATCACTATTGACTAAAGAAGAGCAAATGAAAGCAACTCAGAGGTACCACCTCACTCCTTTTATAAATGATAAACTGTGGAAAGAATGAAGGAAAATAGATACATTATGAACTGTTAGTGGAGTACTGAAGTGGTCCAAAAACTATGCAGAACAATTTAGAACTATGCCCAAAGGGTTATAGAACTGTACATACCTTTTGGTCCAGCAATACGAATACTAGATCTATACCCAAAAAGATAAAAGGAAAAGGAAAAGAATCAAGATTTCAAAAATATTTATAGCAATTCTTTTTGTGGTGGTAAAGAAGTGGAAATTCAAGGAATAGTCATAAGCCGGGGAACAACTGAACAAGTTGTAGCATATGATTGTGAATACTAATGTGATATAAGAAATGATGAAGGAAGTGGTTTCAGAAAAAAAAATGGTCAGACCTATATAAACTGACACAAAGAGAAGTGAAAAATCTTTGTGCACAGTAATGGTGGTGTTGCAATGATGATCAGCTATGAAAGACTTCACTATTCTGATCAATATAATGATCCAAGATAATTCTAAAATTGATGAAAAAATGCTATCCTCTTCCATAAAGAACTAATGAACTCTGAGTGCAAACTGAAATATAATAATTATCTTCCTTTGTGGTGTTTTTTGGTGATATAGCCTATATAGAAATATATTTTTGCATGATTTCACATGCATAATTGATATTGTGTTTGTCTTCTCAGTTAGGTAGAGGAGGTATGGGAGAAATGGAATACAGAATTCAAATTTTAAAAAGAAAAGACTTTTAAAAATAAACATTTTTAAAAGACTCAAATTTTAAAAAAGAGTTTCCTGACCCTGTTTCCCTTCAATCTTTCACTGACTTCGCCTCTTCATAATAAACTCTCTTCTCCATCGTGCCCACCTGCTTGGTTCTCAGAACTGCTGGACTGCCTGTTTCCATCCCTCCAAATATGACTGATTTCCCTGACTTTCTGGAATGCACCAGACTGGGGACACCCCAGGATGGATACTTAGCAGATCCCTCACTTTTTGGAATTCTGACAAACTCAAAAGTCAGGAATTTCCTCCTGACTGAATGTGAGTCATGTGGTGATGATTTATGAATATAAGCATAATTAAATTAATTGTTTAAAGAAATTCATTTACCTTCCTTTGTGACTTTTGTTCTCAGTGAACTCCCACAATGAAAGAGGCAGAGGTTAAGGGTAATAATGTCTTCTCTATTTTATTCACATCTAGTTTTGAAAACTGTTTTTGTTTTGTTGCTGGTTTGTTTTTTTTTGTTTTTGTTTTTTTTAATTAGAGGAAGCCTGCTGAGGTGATGACCAGTTCTGGACAGTGTCCAGTTTGTGACGGGACAAGCCAGGTTTATTTCTCTATATAGAAATCGCACCCATTTGTTTTGCACAGCTTCTTTATAGCCCATACTATTGAGGTTCAAAATGCCATGCTTGTGAGATGAGATGACTATTATAAGTGAATGTAACTATCACTCAGCTTTTTCTGGGAACTTTATTACCTTACTTGGGGATATCCTATCACAGCCTTTAACCAGCCATCTACAATACAGAACCTACAAGTGTATGTTCACCAGAGAATGACTTGGGTCACATGGATTGGCAAGCTTTCTCTTCCTGGTATGAGGTAGCTTGGAGAGACCACATGGGGGTACTTTAAGTGCATGCATGCTTTTAGAGGGCCTTGCTCCTTTGCCTCAGGCAATGTCAGTCAGTGTCTTTCACAACTCTCACACAGAACTAGCTGACTTCTCTTGCAGGGCTGCTTCAGCAGGGAGACCTGGCAGCTTAGGGGGATAGTGAATTCTCCCTGATTCAGACCCACAGCTTTCTTGCTTGGTTTTTACAAACCTTTCTTGGTTTTTACAAAAATGAGCAGATTGTCTCCTAGCTACCTACAGGTTTCCCTCTGCTCCTCAAACTCCTGTCCCTTGACAATAAGGAAAAATATATATTTTTTGTAGAAATACACATTTTTAAGGAAATATATTTCCCCCTATCTCTTTCACCACAGCACTACCACCTCCAACCCCCCCACCTTCAGGCAGGTTGATGGGGTCAGGTTTCTCTATGGAAAGTAAATTTCTTTTTCAACAGTGTCTCTGTTCCTCATAGGAAGCCAGAACTCACAGTTTCTGTAATCAGATCTCTTGCCACTAGAGACCAATTTTCATCCTTCCTTCTACATAGCGCCTTGGCTTCTAAGAAGTAATCCAGAATCACTATCTCAATGTTCCTTCCTGGAATGGCCTCTTATAGAACAATTTCCATTTAATTAAGAGAATCAATGGGAAATTATTGATTTAATGTTTCAAACCAATTGTGGTTAGTGCCAGTGTACTAAAATGCCTTCCAAGGTCTATATAAACTACTCTCAAATGCTCAAATATCATTACAATGTTTGATGATGCATCTCTTTCTACTCTCATTACTAAATAAAGTTGTCTTTATACCATTTACTTACTAAATGTCCTAATTAGGGATCTGGGGAAAGCAGAAGCAACATGTGAGAATCAAGAACAGGAATCAGAAGCTTGGGCTACTCTGCTATTATATTCTATAATTAACTTTGTGATATCCAGCCGTATTCTGCTTCTTGGGGCTTTAGTTTAAACTTCATTAGATTGGAGCTTCTCTACCTGATGGAGTAATTGTAAAGACCAAATAAAATAAAAATTGTATAGTATTTATTAAGATACAGATGTTCTACAAAATATTGTTAGGATTTGCAAGCATTTATTAAGCACCTACGATGTGCCAGGCAAAATAGTTCATGCTCTTAGAAAGCTAATGTTCTAGTAGGAAAGACGTGTAAATAATTAGATCTACACAAGATATATAGAGCATTTGGACTCTAAGAGGGAAGGCACTGTCAGCTAGAGTACCATAAATTCTATTCACTGGTCCTAATTCTGTCTCAATTAATTCCAATAGAATAAATTTAATATGTCTTCCATAATATAAACTTCCATATATTTGAAAACTGCCATTATATTCACCAGAGAGCACCTTTTCTCCAGACTAAAAATCTGTTTCTTTCAATTAATCCTTGCATAAGATAGTTTCAATTTAATCAATTGTCAAGCATTTATGACTGGACTGGGGATACAAATGCAAAAGAGACAATTTCTGTCTTCAAGAAGCTTGCCTTCTAAGAATGTAACATATTCACAAATAATATATGAAAGCAACTAAGATTTCTAAGAGATAAAGTTTAGGAAGGAAAGCATTTTAGGCATGAGGTACATTTTGTTTAAAGAACTGAAGCAAGAAATGTAATCAATTGAACAGAGAATGATACTGTGTGAGGAAATGTCACCCTCCTCCAGATATCATTTACTTTGATAGCACTTTTCAATCAAAATGCCTTAGTGCTCAGACTAAGGCATAATGTTCCTGATATGTTCTAATCAGGGCAAGGTATCCCAAAACAATCATTTTTCTTATCCTAGAATGTTGCATAAAATTAGCACATGACTTTGTGGATAGAAAGCCAGGCTTGGAGTCAGGAAGGACTTAAATATACATTCTCTCTACTATCTTGGATAAGCCACTTACTATCTAGAAGCCTCCAGACATAAGTTCCAATTCAGTTGCTTATCTTTGTTGATAAAAGAAGTTGCTACACTGGGAATTCCTTATACCAGTGAAATCAAAGATCTTGATCAAAATGGAAAAGATAATATCAGTCACAGAACTGTCTTGCTGCTATTAGATTGCAGCCTAAGAGGAGTCCTAGCTTTTTTTTTTTTAACCCATGAACTAGTTTTACCTCCTTATCCTGAACTCATACAGTTGATTTTTAACACAATTTGTCTCTATGAAATTTCTTCTTTTTAACTTCAGCCCACTATTCAGTCTGTCATGAGCTTTTGGGATCCCACTTCTGTCATTTAACATGTTAGCTGTCCCTCCCAGCTTGGTGTCATCTGCAAATTTGATAAGCATGCCAACTATGCTTTCATTCAAATTATTGATAATGAACAGAACAGGACCAAGGACAGAGCCCTGGGGCAATCCATTCCATCTGCTCTCCCAGTTGACATTGATCCATTCATCAACACTCTTTGGGCCTAGTCAGTCAACTGGTTCTAAACATAACTAAATGTACTATTCTTAATTCTCTCTCTCTCTCTCTCTCTCTCTCTCTCTCTCTCTCTCTCTCTCTGTCTCTCTAACTTTCTTTCTTGTTCCTTCTGTCTCTGTCTGTGCATAACAGAGTTTGTCAAACATCATGCCAAAATTCAGATCAGGCATTCCCCAAATCTACTCTTTTTTAACAAATAAATGATGTATTGTACTGTTCTATAATCCTAAAAGTGGAATCCTAGAGTTGTATGATCAATTTGAATTGCCAAATTCCTTAAAGAATCATGCCTATTTAATTAAACAACACAGATTCTATCTTTGATTTGTTCATTCAAAAATGGATAACTTAGTTAGTCCTGAGCATTCATACTGTCTGATTTAAAGATTTATAAAATACCTTAAAATTCAAGTTAAAAACCACCAATTTATTGAGTATATCTTAACTTGTATACAAAGAACAAAATGGTAGAAAATGGCATAGTGGCTGACAACAAGGATCTTATCCAGTTTGTAACCTATTAGGTAGAATGTAATATGTCCAAAACTAAGTATAATATATGGTAGTTTATGATAGTAGCAGAGAGGAAGAGGAGCTAGACAAGGATATAACTTCAATAGTTTATTGTTAACTGTTGGTGCTATTATCTGTAACCCTACACAACAATAATCATGGAACTAGAACCTTTTACCCAGAATCTACCTGCATGGGCACTTTGGAACAATGAAAGGGTGATGATGTTTTCATAAGAAATTCAGAAAGAGATATGCCAGATTGAGAGTAAGAGTTCAATCTACTGGTCATCCAGCCATCTGGGGGAGAGGGTGGGGGGAAGGAGGGGAAAAATTGGAACAAGAGGTTTGGCAATTGTCAATGCTGTAAAGTTACCCATACATATAACCTGTAAATAAAAGGCTATATTAAAAAAAAGAAAGAGAGTAAGAGTTCAGAAAGTGATTTCATCTTGGCATTCTACTGACCAGGATCCAGCCTTGAGAAAGAAAGAGTGAGAAACAGACAGAAAAAAATAATAATAAGTGCATGTTTTGATCCCATGGCTGAGGGAGGTGAGTGTATTTGCTTGTTAGATTACATCAAGTTTTTTGAGACAATCTTTTAGAGACAATGAAATCTGTTTTCCATAATTCTCACTTAGAAATAGAAGCAACTTCCCTGACTTCTCCTCAAGAGGTAACAATTGGAAGAATCCAATTGTCTTTGAATGTTCACAGACTGTTCCTTTTCTCCCTGCCGTCAGATAGAACTCTGAATCTAGAATTAGAAAGATCTGAGTTTAAATTTTCCTTTCAACCTTTACTAACTGTGTGACTCTGGGCTTAATTTCTATTTGCCTCAGTTTCCTCAATATCAAATGAAGATAATAATAGCAACTACCTTTTAGGGATGTTTTGAGGGTCAAATAAAATAATATTATTTGGCATATAGTAGACACAAGAAAAATGCTTATTTTCTTCTCTTCTCCTTTTGTTCCCTGATCCTCTCTATTTTTCTCTCTCACTACCCTTCATTCACTTTGTTGTATAAAGAAAACGGCAATCATTAAGTCTTATTATTTAGTTTATTTTAGCTGGGGCAGTTTGGATTTGGGAAAAGGGTAATCTGGCTAAAAGTGAAAGACATCTCATAACTACTGTGAGCCATAGGAACAGAGGTGGCAAAGTAAACGATTTCTTCCTCATTGGATTCACAAAATTCTGCAGCACTATAGTATTTTTTTTAGCTATCTCAAGGTAATAAGCAGGAGATGTACTCAGCAGAGCAAGATTATTAACCTAAAGAAGAATAATCCCTCCCCTAAGAATAGAGTTATTTTTGAGTCTCCCATTCTCCCTGAATAAGGAAGGAAAGAGGATTGCCTTCCATATTAACTATGTAGACCCTGTTACATTACAAGTAGAAGCTACTTCCCATGTAATTATGATATTGGGGAAAAGGTATAGAAGAAGAAGGACAAGATTAAACCATTCCTTTCCCCTTATACACATTAGGAAGGGGAGACAAGACCTTTATATATTATGTATATTGTTCTCCTTTATGCACTGGAGTTCAATCAAACAGTCCTCACTATTTCATTTCCTATATCTGCACCTCCACATTGATTGCCCCATGCCCCCATGCAAAATTCACTTTTTTTTCACCTCTGCCTTTTAGATTCCTTAGTTTTTTCAAGACCCAAGTCAAACATTACACCCCACTTGAAACCTTTCTTAATTCATCAAACGGCTCGTGCTTTCTCTCCACTGCACACCCCTCCCCAAAAATATCTTTTAAAATCCTGGGTTAGATTTTTATCTAGAAGGCATTTCAGAGGCCACTGAATCCTACTTTTTCATATTATAGATGCAAAATTGAGACCCAGAGAGGTTACCAAGATTATACAGTTAATAAACTTCAAGTGGTTTAAGAGAAGCTTCATGTAAGAGACACTTCTGAGTTAGGAATTCTGTGATATTCCAAGTAAATGGGATGTCCTTCATTATTGCATGAAGTCTGGAGAAATGTAGCACTATATTAGAGTTCAATTTGTCATCCAGTTTGCCTGTAATATAAAAAAGAAGTCTCATGTTAAGTAAAGATAGAAACTTTTCTAAGTATAATAGAAGTCAATGCTCTTCAAAACTATATGGTATTTAAAAGAGAGAGAGATTCATGGAATAGGCAAAATAAATAAAAATTAGAGACAATAGAACTCGATATCTCCAAAGTTCAATAAATTTAAGAACAAAAATGACACATGCAAGAACTTCTTATTTGACAAGAACTTCTGAGAAGGCGGGAAAGCAATTTGGGGAAAGTTAAGTTTAGACCAACACCTTACATTATATTATATAATATGCTCAAAATGGATATTCACTTTCAATTTAAAAGATCATACTCCCCAAAAAAGAATTATGGAAGTATTCACTCACCTGTTGTTAACAAATAAGGGTTAAGGGCAATTATAAAAAATAAAATAGGTCATTTCAATTCCATTAAATTGAATAGCTTTTTCAAGACAAAATTGATATAGCTAGAATAAGAGTCCATTGAGAAAAATATTTTGCATCAAAAATTTTTCTTATGAATCTGATTTCAAGGATACATGGGGAATTGTTGCAAATAATTGACGCCAAGGCCATTGCCCAGTAGATAAATGATCAATATACAAACACATAGCACTCAAAAGAAAATTTGCAAACTATCAATAGCAATTGGATTGTTTCAAATCAAACCAACTCTAAAGTTTTACTTCATGCCCAATAAATGAACAAAAGTTGCAAAAGATGGAAACAGGATATGTTGAAAGACTTCAGAAAGATGAGTTGATGGAATTAGGAGTTAGGGAATTAGTAAACTATGAATGGCTTCTGAAAATTATTTAGGAATTATGTCAAGAAAGTGACTGAAATGTCTATACCTTTTGGTTCAGGGATCCTACAGTCATCTCATGAGATATACCTTAAAGGAGACCAAATACTGAAAGAAGGATATTTAATGCAGCAATTTTTGACAGAAAAGTAGAAACAAAGTAGACATCCCACGGATTGAGAAATAACTAAACAAACTGTAGCATAGGAATGGAGTGAAATAAAATTCTATTGCATCCAAGATACATTGACTATGATGAATTCAGGGAAGTTTGGTAATAACTGATACAAGGTGATTTAAGCAGAACCAGTATATAATATTTGCTTCAACTAATATAATGGAAAGAAAAACAATAAATAATAAAACACTGAACACTGTATATTTACTGATCTCTGCTTCTAAGAAGATTTCCGAAATTATTCCTTCCTCCCCTCTTATCTGGATTGAAGTACTGTTGCATATACTCTGATACACTATTTTTAATCATTCTTAGAAGAGACAAGGAGCAGAAAAGGAGAAATATTTTTAGAAATGCAGAAATTGAAAAAACAAAATATATTAATAATAATTTTAAAAAGCTTGGCAAGAGAAATTGAAGCTAGATTATGTAACTGGGGGCCATTGGATGCTTAAATACCTTTTATTGACAGAAGAAAATACTTTAAAAATTCTAAATAACAAAAATGAATTTTTTCTTTAAAAATGTATAAGAAACAGTTGGAAGGAATTTATAAAGAGAGACAATATGGAATAATTGTGATCTGGCATATAAAACATAATTCTTTATACAGCTCATGTTCTGTGTACTGCAACACATATTGTACCCTGAGCATAGGGAGAAATGGAAAGCTGAGGCTGACACCAAAATGCTTCAATTGCTTAATGGATATACTGTGTTCACAGTTCCCAAGGCGAGAGATCAGTGTAAGTGTTTAGAGCCCTTAATTGTACCATATGTCTTAATAAACAGCAGGTTACAGAGATGCTAGGTCAAATGTTAGATGACAGAAAGATTTTTTTTCTATAATTTATTCAAACATTTGATTGTATCCTTGTGCATTAGGAGAAAATCAAATCTCAAACAGAGCTATGAGCCTAATTAATGCCAGAGTTGAACTGAAGATGTTTGTACATATTGTTATTTTTCAAAGGCTTGAAAACATCTCATCATCCTCTTTTCTGAGGTATTAGTTAGTGTAAAATGATCATGTATTTTTCCCTCAAAGAGCAAAATTTTAAGTAAACAGCCAACATATGCTTCCCTGACCTCCTTTCTCTACCATTTTTCAAATGTCCCTTTGTTCTCTTGAAAAGTTTCTATAGAATTTTGTTACTAATATGTCCTTTAATAAAATATACTTACATGATTTTTTAACCAATAAATTTTTGCTATAGTAAACACTGTGATTCTCAAATATTAGCCAAAAAGTGCTTTGTGCCTAATATTTCTTTAAAATAAAGTACATATTTTCACTAATTTTTTTTTACTAAAAAAAATTGCTAACCATCATCTAAGCTTTCAACAAGTTATAATCGTTTTACTAAATGGATTGAATTGGGGTAGAGCCTTCTGAGCTCATGTTGGTCTGATCAGCCATAGTCACATGCACTGTACATCATAATCATAATATCAATTTAGTCCTCCTCAAGTACTAAGGACAGCAATGATTTATTTTATTTTATTATTATTATTATTATTTTTTGCTGGTGGATGCTCTTGCTTTTGTATTGATGGCTGCTGATTAGGGTGGTGGTTCCTGAAAGATGGAGTAGTTGTGGCAATTTCTTAAAATAAGACATGATGAAGTTTGCCAAATTGATTAACTCTTCCTTTCACTTAAACAATAAGTAGATTTATTAATTATCCTGATTTTAATTTTGTTGTGTCTCAGGGAATAGAGACCTGAGGAAAAGGTGATACATATAGGTGAAATAGTAAGAATACGTACATTTGTCAATAACTTTAAGTTCACAGTTTTTTATGGGAACAGTTAGTAATGCTCCAAAACAATAATAATAATAATAACATCAAAGATCACTGATCACAGATTACCATATCAGATATAATAATCATGATTAAAGTTTGAAATATTGCAAGTATTACCAAAATATGATACAGAGATACAGTATGAGTATTTGCTGTTGGAAAAATGTTCCTGATAAACTTGCTTAACACAAGGTTGCCATAAATCTTCAATCTCTTAAAAAATGCAATATTGGGAACTACTTGTGAAAGTAATGAAAAGAATGACTAATGTTTACTAGCTTTCAAACAAAAGAATTAAATGTTATTTTCCTCAGAAATATGCTGCAAAGTTCCATGGTTTTTTGTTATGTTCATTGAGAAGAGTGAGTAGAAAAACAAAATTTTAGTTGAAAAAAAGTGCAACAAAGCAAAGCACAATAAAATGAGGTATAGCTGTATTTGTATTCCCATCACCTGGCATAATGTTTAGCACAGAATAGATGTTTAATAAATAATTTTCCATTGATCATTACTGTGAATCATATTAAAAATAAGTACCACCTAGAGAGCAATAAAGAGTGCATGGTGAATACAAGCAATCTTCATTGTACAATAAATCAGGAACTTTGAAGAAGAAAAATTATGAATATTTTCTTGGGGAAGGATATGATTAAAAAAGATGGACAGCCAATCATGTGACAAGAATGAAGGAAAGCAAATAAAAAACTTTTTTTTTTACTTACTGGTGCCCTTGAAGTATCATCTGATATATATAAATATATATATATATATATTTATATATATCAGATGATATATAAAAAATATAAATATATAAAATATATAAAAATATAAATATATATATATATATTTTTTTTTTACTGTACTGGTATCCTTCAAGTATTATATGAATTAGAAGGAGTTGAGTAGATATTGTGTAGTGGACATACAGTGTGACATGGCCAAGAATCTCACAGGAATGGGCAGATCTGTTTCATCTCTAATCAGCATTCTGGATGAAATGTCCTTATCAATGAGTTCACTTATCCATTTCAATATCTGAGTATATCTAAGGCATAAATAGACTCTATGTCCCAAGCACTATGGCTAATGCTGCTGTGGGAAGTAGAGAAAGCTAAAGCAGCTCTATTTTCTCTGCAGTATCATTATCTTGCCATTGACCCTGTTTTTATGGCAACCCCAATCCTATGTATGACCTTTCCTATTGTTAAAACAGGAAGTCCTATTTATTAGGTCTGTGTTATAAGAGAAAAGGAGTCTTTTCTTGTTACTAGCTTAGCAACAGGTTTGTCAAAAGCAAGGACACTATATTCTCTATTCCTATCTTGCAAGTCTCCAAGAATAAGTCATGTCCAATCAGAAACTCCATACCCAAATCATCTCCTGCCTAAATTAAAACCTTCATAAGCTTTGGCTTTTTGTGTCTTTTGAGAATCTGCCTTTCTGGTGCAATTTCCTTGATGGCAAACACAATAAACCTTTGTTAGCGCCTAAATTTATGGTATTAGGTTTGGGTTGTGGTTTAGGGTTTTGATGATGATTCTAGTGTGTACCTGCACTTTATCCACATTGTTGAGAACTGAAAACATTAGAGTTCATTGTTCCTGTCCTTCAGGAACTTACAATCTATTTGATTAAAATATTTGAAAAAATATCATATTTGACAGAGACATAACTCTTTACCTGTCTACTTTCCTGGTTTAGATTTTGTTATTAAAATTATTTCTTTCCTGTGTAAATGGAAACAATACAACAATTGAAATGTTTCAGATTACAATTACAAAACTCAATCCTAAAAACACACCCCCACTTTGTATATAGAAGTAGGGGGCTATGGATATAGGGCATTGCATTTAATTTTTTTTTTATGTAGTTTTACTGACCTTATTTATTCTTATTCTTTCATAAAATTTTTATTATAAGATTATAAGGGATGGCAAAGAAAAATAATGAGTAAATAGTAAAGAGTAATGAAGAAATCATGGGACATATAGGTGATATAAAAACAAAAGAGATCAATAAAATTATTTTAAATGATTTATTTCTTTTATAGATCTTATCATGAAACTTAATTTTAAGTTGCTTTTTTTTCAGAGTGAGAGTAGATAAAAAGAAGTAAGCAGAGAAGGGAACTAATTATGAAACAAATGAAAAGAATGACATGTTTTAATCTTTCAAACACAATAATTATTTTCCTCAAAAACATACTGCAAAATTTCAGTGGGATTTTTTATGTTCACTGAGAAGAGTTAATAGAAAAATATTTTAATTGAACTCTTATTACTATGACACTTTATATTATGAGACTTTAAAGGTTTATTTATTTATTTTTTTTCCTAAAGCAATTGGGGGTAAGTGACTTGCCCAAAATCACACAGTTAGGAAGTGTTAAGTGTCTGAGGCCAAATTTGAACTCAGGTCCTCCTGAATTCAGGACTGCACCACCTAACTGCCCCTGACTTTAAAGGTTTATTTAAAAAAAATTTAAATATCAAATAATTCCATTAAATTCCATAGTAACCAAGCACCTACTATGTATCATACATTCTGCTAGATGATAGGAATAGAAATATAAAAATGGCCCCTAACTAGAAGAATAGGGGGAAATATATAATCATGTTTTTTCTAAATAAATGGGTATTAGCTATTACAATGAATTTTAGCATTATTAAATATCCCAAATATGATATCATACATGTGGTTTCTTCTTACCAATAAAAAGGGATTATACATCGTTCATTTTATAGCATGATTTAATTCTTTCATGCCACTAGGGGACCTGTTAGTAAATTACCTCTTGCAACGCTTTAAATGATCCCCTGGTGACCTAAGCTAATGCAATGACAAAAAATGAACAGGGCATTCCCTTTTCACCGGAAGGATAAGGTCCATAGTAAAGTGTAAAGGGCAAAACAAATGAACTTTTATTCTTTCATTTCTACAATTATCAAGTGCACTGATTTCATGTTCAATCAATTCCATCATTTTTTCAACCCACAAACATTTTAATGAACCAGAATTGAGTTTTTCAACAGATTTGTAACAGGGCGCCAGATGGAATGAATCTAATGATTACTCAATGCTTTAAAGCTGTGTTTATACAACACCACCTTAAAAAAAAACTCAATTAATTGAGTCAGACTTTCAGTAGTTGTAGTAAATTTTTCTACTCCAACTGGTGAGAAACATATATTTTCATCTTATAGAATTGTCAGTTTTTGCAGCATTTATTTTGCTGTCATGGCCATTAACATATCACTGTGGCCCTAATGGGAATCAAGTAGAAGACCTTAAGGAAGATGGAAAATTGATTATATAATCATCCATCTAGTTGTATTCTAGTCATAATCCCAGATACTTCCTCAAAGTTCTTTTCAATGCCTCTCAGTATAATCCAAGATATCTTGATATTATATTTTTGCTAATTAATTCATTAATATTTAACAAGCATTAATATTTAATGAGACATGGGTATAAAAAGCCATACTAGATATAGAAAGGGGCATAGGAGGATAACTAAGACTGTTCTCTGCCTTAGACTAGAGGCACTCAAATATTTTAGACTTTTTGTATTTCCTTTGCTTTCAATAAACCTTTCTGTGTCCCCTATTCAATATGAAGGGAAAGAAATTATAGCATTTACCTTGCACCTGTACATAAGAAATAAATAGATGAATCCATTTCAATGAGCTAATATACTTATTTACCAAATATTCCTCACACCCTCTCAACAACCTTCCCCTTTAATTCATCTCTCTGCAGCCATGTTTTCTTTCAGATATGCATACCCTTCATCCGAAACGCCTACCTTAGAGAATATTACAAGCTGATAGTAGAGATAAGGTAAATACATCAATAACCATAAAAGAAAGTAAAGTAACATAAATACACATTTGCTCTATGAAATTTCAGAGAAGGAATAAAGGATAATAATGTTGGTTTTTTCATGTATATATTCCATAAACATTTATAAATGTTATACTACATATAAGGTGCTGTGCTAGGCAATGGGAATATAAATACAAAATATGAAATAGTTCCTTTCCCTCAATGAGCTTCCATTGTATTGGGAATAATATTATAAAAATAAATCCATAAACCAATATATCTATGAAGTATATGCATGGTAGTTTCCTGGAGGATATCCCTAGAAACTTTGGGGATTGAAATAGGTCTTATGGCAATCTGGATGAACCTTGAAAGAAGCTAAGGATTCTAAGAAATAGAGATGGGAAGACATTTAGCATGGGAAGACAATTAGGGCCAAGAAAAATAGAAGGTTTTGTGCAGAGGAAGAAGAAGCAATGCTTAGAGGATCACCTGTCTAGTGTGTGATACAGTAGAATTGAGGTATATAGGTTGAAGTAGATAGCCATTAAGGTCCTTTCCAAGTCTCAAATTCTATTATCCTTTTAACAAAACAAAATGATATAGTAATAATTTTAAAAGTATATGATACATACTTAAACAATGAAAAAATTCCATTTGAACTGGGTCTTCAATAAATAAGATGTCAAGTTGTAGGGTATTTTAAAGGCATTTCAGGCACAAAGAAAGAGTATATCAAACGGTTATATGCCTTTGTTTCCATAGTTGTTATGAAATGCAAACCCATTAAAAGAGAGGCAGAGGAAAGAATGGTGAGCTTGTAGTCAAATAATTCCAGTTGACTTTGTCATTCTTGTTTGTGAGTTTGAAGAAGTTACTCCTTTTTTCAGGGACTCAGTTCTTTCATGTGTAAAATAAAAGCAATGGACTAGATAAATCTAAGCCTATGTTATGTTACCTATGACTAAGAGAAATCTTTTTAAAAGAAGCCTTTTGATATATGATCTGATATATGATTTCATCAACATTAGGATGACTCCTCATGTAGTTATGAACCTATGACTAAGAGAAATCTTTTAAAAATAAGCCTTTTGATATATGATCTGATATATGATTTCATCAAATGAGGAACTAAAAATCATTATACTATGAATCTGGCAATTTTATAACTAGTAGAATAATAAGAACTTTGCCCATTATTACATAGACAGTCAGTGTCTAAATAGGATTTGAACTTAGATCTTCCTGAAATCCAGCCCAAATTATAACAAATATGCTGCCATCTATACTTTAATGAAAAATAAAATCCAAAATTAGAAAAAAATACAGTATAGAGAACTTATTTTAAATGATTTTGAATTGAACAAATACCAAATAAAATGAGCATTTCCATAAACATTATTAGAATATAAAAAGGATGATACAGGAAACTGTAAATTTCTGGTGGGTACAAGTTGTTTTTCTTTTCAAATATATGAGAAGTCCAATATGTAGCTTTCAAAGCTGTTCTGCATTCTTATTCCTTCAAGTTTTCTTTATGTTCTTTACTGCAAATTCAATTATTTAAGTAATCCTCTTCCCTTCCTTTTTTTGCTTCTTCTTCCCTCTCTTTCTTCCTTCTTTCCCTCCTTTCTCTCTCCCCTTTCCCCTCTCTTTTTTTCTTTGTTTTTTTTTCCTGCTTTTTCTTTTTAATTCCTTTTCTTCCTTCCTTCCTTATTCCTTAAAAAAGGACTAAAAAAGAGCAAAAAAAACCCCACTGTAACAAATATGGAAAACTTCCACATTTAAAATTACATTTCTAAAAATATTTTATCCTACATATTAATTTCATCATTCACTCCCTTTCAGGAGTTACATAGAATGCATCATCATTGATCTTCTGGAATCGTGGCTAGTCATTACATTGACAAGAATTGTCTTTTGAAGTTATATTTCTTTATAATATTGTTTTTCTTATATAAATTGTTCTCCAGGTTCTGCTCATTTTACTCTGCATCAGTTCATACAAATCTTCCCAATTTTCTTTGAAACTCAGGTCTTAGTACAATGCTTGGCACACTGTAGTTACTTAATAACTGCTAGCTGACATTGACTGTCCCTTTCATAATGCCTTAGAGTACAATAATATTCCATTACATATATATACCATAAGTGGTTCATCCATTCTTTGAATGATAGACATTTTTTGGCAATTCTTTACTTGAACAAAAGGAGAGCTATACATACTCTTGTGCATATAGATTCTTTTTCTATTTCTATGATATCTTTGAAGTATGTGCCTTAAAATGGTATCTCTAGGTTAAAGGAAATGCAAAATTCCAAATATAGTACAACAGCTATTTTAAAACTTAAATACTATGTTAACAAAATGCAAAAGAAGATATGTAAAAATATCCTCCTTCCTCAGAACTCTAAGAAATATGGTAGATTTTCCTTCTCAAGCTTCCCAATACCCTACATATAGCCTAGAAGAACTATTTTCTCTCAAATTTGCATGTATAATTTTTCTCTTGCCTTAATCATATGCATAATAGAAAACTTGAAGAAAAATGAGAGTCATTTTGTACTGTGCCAAAGTAAAAAAAAAAAATAAAATAAAATCAGCTTTCTAAAGAATAAAATGAAGAATTAAAGAAATATGTTTGACAAGTGAATAAAGTTTCTACTAATGTCTAGTGCTTTGTGATACTTAATCATGTTTATTTTCACCTAATTTTGCATAGTTTCATTGTAATAGAGGGCCTCATTAACAGTAGTTAGCTCCCTGAAATTATCTCATAAAGATGAGTACTTCATCCTTTAATAGATTTGTTGAGTGCTGACCTAATATCAAGCATTCACAATGAGGAGAAGTAACACACTCCACTGAATTTGTTCAGAGGAGGCTCTAGCACCTTCAGCCTTTGTTCAAAACCAGCTGGGTGATTAGTTAAGCCAAAAATAGAGGCTGCATTTGCTATAGAATTTCCAAGCAATGTGTTTGCAGAAAAACTATTTTCTTCTTCAAATCTCAATTAAAAATTCTGATTAAAAAATTAAAAGCTTACCCACAATGTCTATTTACCTATATATTATGTATATGTAATCTGTACTATATGATATTATATAATACATAATATTATTTGTAACAACATATATTTGACTACATATTCAGTATATGCATAATATATATTCTATAATATAATGTTACAGACATATACACTATATATATATATATATATACATATATACTATATAGTGAAATGTACATTCTGGATTATATCTTTTTTTATATATATTATATATGTGGGTGTGGGTGTATCTTTATAAATGCACACAAATGTACATATGTACATACTGAAACCATTTGGAAGGTTCAATAACTAAAAATTCAAATATGAATTTTGCTAATAAATATCTCTTTCCTGTAGATACCCAAAAATACAAATAGATTTACAAAGAAACATATCAGAATACCTGACAAGGGTAAATGAGTAAACAATTGAAGAAATCTTGTTGTGGCCCCTAAGATATATATATATATATATGTTTATATAAATATATATATAATATTTATTTATACATATATAACATGTTTATATTCATAATATACATACACACATATAGATATACATACATATATATGTTTATATACATACATTTATATATATATATATATATATATATATATATATATATATATAAATGATTCAGTCTACAATTCTGCCTGAAGGCAGGAGGCTGATCTAGATGAACCCCCCAAAGTCCCTTTTAACCTCACCATGCTATGCTTCTGAGCATGATGGGGGATTCAGTTGCCCAGTCGAGTCCAGTCAAGAATGTCTCTGCTAACCCCAGAAAATGATTCCAAATGTAAAACAACTGACATTCTTAAAAGTAAACACGGTGTCTTTTCTTCCGGAAGATGCTATTGTTCAAATAATGACACTTTTCCTGACATTGACAGTGGCGAGCCGGGTAGAATGTCAGATCGAGATGAGAGACTATGTTAGAGTGAACAATTGGATCACAAATCCCCTGATACCACATCAGCATTTAACAGGCCAGACTTACCTGCCATTCCAGTTCACACTAAAGGACAGCCACTGAATCAATGAACTTGTAGCCAAATGGGTTTTTAAAAAGTTGTTGTTTTTTAACTATCATCTATATTCTTAGTCTTTTTTTTTTAATGGAAGACCACAGAAAAAAATTAAGCAGCCTGAAAATTTAGAAAACAATGCACAAGATGTCATCGACCTAGGGAAAATGTTCTTCCCAAACTGCTTTCAGGGCTATAGTCTATTTTCTTTCCTCATTTTTAATTCCTTTGGTGACATTCAAGTCCTAGAAAATGTTTTTGAAAGCAATTATATTTCTAAAGCAAGTTTTCCCAAACTCCCTCAGTTTAACTTTTAGGATGAAAATACCCTATTTTAAAAGGTGTTGGCATTCAGTTTTACCTAACAAAAAGCTGGGGCTAAGGGGAAAAAAGAAAATGACAGGATTTTTTCTCTTTTTTTTTTTTCCAATAAGAAAGAAGCCTGTATTTAAACCATTAAAATACTAGAACTATTACTACTTTGTAGGTGATGGTGACAGACTTAGAACTGGAAAACATTTTGGGGGCCATCTAATATAACTCCTTAATTTTACAGAACAGCAAACTGATACACAGAGAGGTGAAGGACTGACCATAAGTCACACAAATACTAAGGAACAGGTCAAATTTAAATTTAGATCTTTTGTCTACAAAATCAAATGTTTTTTCAACTGTATTATCCTGCTTCTAAAATGAACCCTAAAATTATCTGTAAACTCTGCATCTATTTCTGCCCATTTTTCCTTCTATATTACTAAAAAATATTAGAGTGTTTAAAGTTTGTAAAGCACTCTAAATATATTACTTCATTTGATTTTCATGAGAAGTCTTGCTATGATTATCTCCAATCTATAGATGAGTAGTTAGATTTGGTTTCTTGTCAGTGTTCAGAGAGATGTTCAGTCGTTTTTCAGTTGTGTCTAAGACTTCATGACCATTTTGGGGGTTTTCTTGGCAGAAGGTGCTGGTGGTTTGCCATTTTCTTCTCTAGCTCATTTTACAGATGGAGGAAACTGAGACAAACAAGATTAAATGAATTGTCCAAGCTTACTTACACAGCTACTAAGTACTTGAGGCCACGTTTGACATCAGGAAGATGAGTCTGGCACTCTATCCATACTATACCACTTAACTGCCTCATACAGAGAGAAACAGTAAGGGTTAATGATATTCCTAATTGCATTTACCATTGAAAATATCAAATGTAGTCTAAAGGGGAAGTTCTTAACTTGGGGTCCATGAACTTGTTTATTAAAAAATATCTCTTGATAAATGTTTTTTAATTGATTTCCTTTATAATCCCATGTATTTTATTTTATGCCTTTAAAAATATCATACTAAAAAGAGATCTATAGATTTCACCATCCTATAAATATGCAAAAAGGTAAGATGCCTTGATTTAAGGTGACTTTCTTACCTAACAACAAAACAAATAAGAAATTCAATGAAAAGGAAATCAATCAGATCAGCTTTCTTTTTCTTTTTCTTTCTTTCTTTTTTTTTTTTTTTTTTTTGCTGAGGCAATTGGGGCTAAGTAACTTGCCCAGGGTCACACAGCTAGGATGTATTGAGGTCACATTTGAACTCAGGTCCTCTTGATTTCTGGGCTGGTGCTTTATCTACTGCACTAACTGCCCCAAATCAGTTATTTTTAAACAATTTTACAGCTTCCCTTTTTAATTAAAGTTTTTGACCTATTTTGTTGGAGTCATAAGTGCTCCCTTTCCTGATGATATTTTAAAAACAAAATATCATTTGAAGCTAAAGAAACTCCTCAAGAGGAAAAAAATTGCAAAACTGAAAGAGGTTTTTTTCATTTTTTTCCTAAACATAGTGGTTAAAATGTTTTTTTTTTTTTTTTTTTTTTCCTATAAAATTAGACTTAGACATAGTTGTGACATCTGGACTCTAGAAGTTTTTCATTGATCCCTGTGTGATGTACTTCATGTCTTTGTTATATCAGTACCTGGGCGATGTTAGACAAGTATCCACCCTCAGGGCTTTTGCTTCCTAATCTGTAAAAGTGAAGTGACCATCTAAGCCTCTGAATTTTCTCTCCAATCCACCTCTACATGATTTTATCACTCATATCAAAGTTGAAAGCAGGAAGAATCACAATTATAAACATAACCCAGTTCCTGATTTCTTTTTGGATACATTTTTAATTAGACTAAATGTAGAACAGTAGGTTTCATTTTTAAAAGACAACTAGATTGAGCAGAAAATTCTAAAACTAAGGAGTTTAGACCAGGCACAATGATATGTCTACAAACCTTGCTACTTGGGAGGCTAAGGCTGGGAGGTCTCTGAAGCTCAGAGCTCCAACAGACAAATGCAATCAGATGGCCACACTAAATGTAGCACTAATATCACAAGCCCCTAGGAAGTAGGCACCACCAAGTTGCCTATGAAGGAGTAAATTGGCCCAAATTAGAATGAAAAAGGTTAAAGCTCTCTGCCCTACATTTGGGTAATTGCTGCATTTCCAGCCTGAGCAAGATAGACCCAATCTAAAGAAAAATAATAATAAAACAATTTGTAAGGAGATAGGCAGGTTTAATAACACCTTTAGCAGATATAGAAATATATGACTTAAAAGTTTTCCTTAACCTTTGCTTCAGTAGATATTTATTAAGTATTTGTTGAATTTTAATTCCCTTAGCCCTTCTCTCTTTGGGGAAAATTATTTTATGGCATGCATGTCTTGGGAATTCTAAATCATTTAGTTTGGAAAGTCATTCTAATCTCTTTCTGTGAAAACAAAACTAACAAAAACACTGGTATGCATTTTTGCACACACCTCAGTTTACTTTCTATCTTCCTAAAGATTCTTTTGTCTAAATTACCCTTTTGTGGTTATTTCTTCTGTGCTACTAATCACTACCAGATTAACTAGTGTTCAATCAGATTATCTAGGACTGTGGAGGTAATGGAAAAATTTCTCTTGAGAAACAAGGTGGAAATTAGGGCAGCTCCCTCAGGCGAGGTTAGAGCATCTGAAAGTGAACCAGAAGTGTAATTAGATAACCAATTCACCATGGATTTTCCCCACTGGAACCAAAATGTAGAGTTAGGCTCTGGAGGAGAAAATTCTCCCAATAGAAAATGTGCTCGGTGAATGTAACTTGCGATGAATGGCTCCTACTACTAGATAGTTAGCCAAATAATGTAGGAGCATTGCTTTAGGATGATAGTGATTAAATACTGACATTAAAATATCAAGTCTAGGGTCAAGGAGATGGCGCAGTGGATAGAGCACCAGCCCTGAACTCAGGAGCACTTGAGTTCAAATCCCATCTCAGACATGTAATACTTCCTAGCTGTGTGACCCTGGGCAAGTCACTTCACCCCAATTGCCTCAACAACAACAACAATAAACAAAATATATCAAGTCTATCAATCATGCTCAGTAAAAGAGTAAGAAAAAAACAAAAAACTACACAAATTATAAAAAAACTTAGATATCTATAATATCTATAAATATCTGTATATTTGACAAATGACTGTTTGACAATGGTTACATCTTCCTGTTCATAGAAATTTCACAATAGCTCAGATGCTGTTGTACAAGAATCACTTAAATCGAGTTGTTGATATCACCCTACGGAAAAAACATTGTATTCTGGAAAACAGAAGTCTAGGTCTTCAAAATAGGAAGATCTGGGTTCAAGTCCTATTTCTAACATGTGCTAGCTCTCATTGGCATTGGACAATTTTCTGAGATAAGTGGTATAATGAAAAGAGCCCTGCACTCTAAGGTCATGGTTCAGTTTCAGTCCCAACTACCTTGCTTTCTATCTCTGTGGCCAAGGGCCAAGTCACTTAACCTTAACAGGGACCCAGTTTCTCATCTATAAAAAGAGGGGATTGAATGAGGTGATTTCTAAAATATCTTGCAGTTCTTGATCTACGATCAAGAAATTATAAAACAAAAAGACAGAGGAGTTATCAGTGGAAAGTTTCCGCACTTGGAATTCAAACAAAGAAATAAATGAGTAAATGAATGGATGGATAGATAAATGGATAAACGAATGAACCAATAAAAACAAATGAATAGAGATAAATGAGTATATAAATGAATGAACAACATATAAATGGATGGATAAATGAATGAAATGCTATCTAGATATTTCTAGGAATCAAAATTCTCTGTTTTAAATATGATATTTAAAGATTCAGTAAAACACAGTAAATTTTTCTAACAAGTTTTGTCACCCTTTTTAGGTGATCTTTAAACCTTCCTGTTTCTCTTTCTTTCCCCCTCATCAATCACAATGGTATATTGTAGGTACTGTGGGGTGCTCGACCTTAGCCTCCTACTTCACAATCACATTTTGCATACTGAAACCATAGTTTTCCAAGAAGGGAATGAGAAAAATCTTGGTTGGTTTCTAATCTGGGAACAAACAAACAAATGAGTCTCAGTACCTGGCTCTTAAATTTGGAAATCCAAAGTCCTTTTGCTTGTGAGAGCCCCTTTTGGGAATTCTTATCTCTAATAATCACACCAGGTGCCTCATTATAAAATTCAGCAGACAAAAGCATTTACAGTCTTTTATTTCAGGAGACATTTGAAGAGTATTGTCCTTTGTTTACTGACCATGTTAGAAATGGCATACCTCCCCCCCCCCTTCTTTTTAATAATATGCTGTCTGACCAGTTCAGAGAGAGCTCTAATAATGCTTCAGCCCAACCGTGGGTCTCATTAAAGCAGGAAGAACTGTCATGCAACTATGGATGTGCAATAACTGTGGAGGTACAGTAAATGGGGGGGGGGGAGTATAAAAAGCATTCTACCTTCAGGTATTGGCACAAAGCTCTACACCCCCCCCATGCCATCCACTTCCCCAAGAACACTGAATTAACTAAAAATTGAATGTAGAAAGGGTGGACGTTACAATCATGTCTTTCTATATTTAAACACAGATATTTTAATTGTGCAGGTTACTACTGAAATATAATAGAGCACAAGAGGCGAAATTATCTTTCTTTCTAACCCAAGATTACATAACAGCTCAGAGACAATGCATGTTACTTCACACAATAACCAAAGTAAATCAGTTAGTGACTTTGAATGTGGATTTCTTTAACTCTTATGAATATTAACTACCTTCATTTGCATATGTCTGGGTGTAAAAAAATTAATATATACTGTGTATTCAGTATATTTTAAATAGCACCTTGGTTCTGGGGGCAATAACTATAAAATAATGCCTGAGGCATAAAGTTACTGAGATTCTGACATTGTGTCTAAAGCTGAGGGTATGATATCAAAATGGTGGTAACTTACTGGGCAATAATTTTTTTTTTTAAAGAGATTTTGCTTGGGGGGAAAAAAACACATCATCTGGACTTTTTATTTTTAAGGTGAATTTTTTAAATGAGTGCCATTCCGTTTTTGACATCACAGCCGCCCTCAGCAAGCAATCTATGGCTAATAAAGTCTGCTTTCAGGATGCAATGGGTTCTGTACCATACATAATCAATAAAAAGTACCATTTCCAAAAATATACATAAACATTTGCCATACAATGTGTTTATGCCACAATGGGGCTATAGAGCAGTGGAGTATATCCACAACCACATTCTCTCTAGATATAGATATGTAAAAAAATCACAAGGGTAACTGGTGCAGCTTTATAAATTATAAGCTTTTTATAGCCTAGGGGTGAAATCCTCCTGTCAGGGAGATCGGTTGGTGAATGTTCCATTTGTCTACAGACATTTGTGCATAAGCAGGACAGTGGATATCAATTCAAATCCTCCTCTGCCTGGCAGGCGTTTCTGGCCAGTGTGGAGCCCAGAGTGAGAGGGATGTCTATATCTGCCCAACTTCCAAGTTGGGTCACTGCCTAGCCAGGTGTTGCTGCTGCTCTAGTTATGCCTTCATGATTCCATCACTTGCCTGCCAAGCTTTCTTGGGAACCAGATTGGATTGGACCTTTGGCTATTCTCCATTGTGAAAGGAACATGGTACCTGTCACCTTTGCTGGAATTAGCATCAACTGAAATACATTGCTGTTTGTTTAGGAAGACAATTGCCCTCATCCTACACTCCGTGCGCGTGCGCGTGCATACACACACACACACACACACACACACACACACACACCTAGTAGAAGGTTTGAATGAAAGATTCATCACAACCTTTTTTTTTTTTTTTTTTTGAGGGGGTGAGGGGGTGGAGAGCACAACTACCTATCACACACAAGGCAAAGATCATGTAATTCCTTTGTGATGCTCTACCTTGAGTAGTGTTGACTGTCACCAGGAGCTTAAATTCTCTAAGAAAGCAGCAGGGGCTGCAGCATTTTGTGGCACTTGTGTCAGGGAAGTGAAAGATATGTCATACACCTGCTCTTCAGCAACGACATGTCTCCCAGGCTGGGCCATAACAATGCAAGTTTGTGGCCCAGCATAGACTGGATGGCATGTCACAGCTAAAAAGGCAAGGACATGGCACGGCTGTCTCATCTGACATACATGCCAAAAGTACTGCTAGTCTCTTGAATTTTCAGTCAACTACCACCATCTTTTAGAATTCTCTAAAATGCAGTGCTTTTAAAAATAAATGTTACCACTGTTTAAAATGGTTACATCCCTAAAATAGTTAATTTAACAACCCAGAAACTTACAGTCTTGAGCTTTTTATATACTTTAAAAATAACAAAGAAATGTTTTTCCAGCTGTGGAATTTCAGCCCATCTACCCAGCCAATCCCTATGCTGTGTGTGTGCGTGTGAGTGTGTGCATGTGTGCATGTGTGTATGTGTGTGTTAGGATGTCAGACCTCCAGAAAGGGAAAAAGGCCTCTGTGAGGCAGAGTAGGTTGGTGTGTGGGTGATAAGAAAGGACAGAAACACCTGGAATATGGAGAAGTTGCCATTTATATAGAAGAATAACATCCTGAGACAGGTATTAGAAAAAAAGATGATTGAATTTTACAGGACATATGGACAGAATTTTTTGCCAAACCAATTCTAATGGGGGAAACCTCCACAGTTTTCCTTCAAAAGCATAATTTTATAATCTTAATTTGTATAATGAATTGACATAGGGACTTGAACATTAATAGGAGTGCATAGAATGCATTTTTTAAAAGAAAAGTCAACCAAAGGACTTTATCTTACATTAGCAATGCAGAGTTGAGACCTTCCAGAAACCATGTTCAGTTTCTAAAGCCATTATGACACATGTTAATGAGCCATGGTTGACAACAAACAGAGGGATGATACAAAAAAATTATTAAATCCAACCTTGAATACTGCTCATTGTAACTTGGTTCCATTGTGTCGTTTGTCTGGAAGAAAGATTCCTTCATTTATTCATGAGGATCTCATAACAGACTAGGTTTTATATCTTTCTGTTCTATATAACATTAAGTAGAGTGTCTTATCATTATCTGCATTTGGGTCTTATCCCTCTACTGTAAGCTCTGTGAGGTCAGGGACTGCATCTTTTCATGATGCATGAAAAGAACTTTAAATATGAAATCAGAGGACCTGAACTTGAAGACCTGACTTATCGCTATCTAACTGTATATTATTGGTTAAACCATTTAATTCTCTTGGCTTTGCTTGCTCATCTATTAAGCAAGGAGTTTGGACTTCATGATCTCTGGAGATCTCATATAGTTTTAAATCTATGATCTTATGGTTAAATGCTAAGTTTCCTGTCACAGGGCTCTATGCCATGTTCCTGACAACACAAAAACCAAAACTTATAAAAATTTTGTGTCATGGTAACTCTTTCACATGGCACACAGAAGATCCACAGACAAGGTCACCATGGTAGCATTTTGCCCCACACAGGAAGGAGCAGAGGTAGAGTTTAACTCCGTATCTTTATTTTCTGACTTCATATCATGTTGAATGGATGAATGAGACAGCTTTTACTAAACAATTTTTATGCCATATAGAGCACAATGCTATTCTGTAATCAAGAATGAGAGAACAGGAAAATAGCATTTGGGCATTAAAAAAAGGACCTTAGAAATCAATTAATTAATCATTCTCAATGAGATAGATGATATTTGTCCATTGATTTTGTCCAACTCAGTACCAAAAAGAGAATTTGAACCCCACGCTTCTGATTCCAAATCCAGTGCTTTTATCCCTTTGGAGCCCAAGATTTAAAAAGGATTTTATGTCTTATGATTTGTGGAAACCAGGATTTATGAAGCAGAAGGAATATTAGAAGAATAATTGTTGCATATGATAAGAGTATGAACAATGAGTAATGGATTTTTAAAGGTCTTCAGGTTTCATTCCTTGTCTATACAGCCATGAGGTAAATAGTGCAACAACACTACCAGAAACATCACCTTCAAATATGGGGAATAAAAATTAAACCTTTAAAACAATCCTTCCATTTCTGTAGAGTTATCACTTTAAAGAAATATCGAGCACACAAACATTTTCTAAATCAAAGAGATTCATGGGCACATGAATAACACTGGGATAATAGGAACATTAGATGTAAAAAAAAAAAAAAAAAAGTTTTTTTTCTTTCAAACATTTTGGATGTATCCTAAGGTCAACAGTGATGAGAAGGGCTAGTCACATGAATGAAAATAGAGATCAGTTTAATTCAATAAACATCTATTATGTATGTACAGAAAGGTATGGTAATATAGAGAACAGAGAACAGCTCTCTGAGTTAGGAAGGTCTGGATTCAAGTTCTGTTTTTTCCACTAACTGTCAATATGAATATGAACAAGTAAATCTCTTAGCTTCTACTTATCTCCACTCAATCTTGTGAAATAGGTCTGCAACAGTTGAGGAAATTACTTATTGAATGACTCCTACAATTGATGAAATCAGAGATCTGCCCTTTTTAAGGACTATGTTCAAGGAACTGTCCTAAGTGCTGGTGCTATTTAAAAAAAAAAAAAAAAAAAAAAAAAAAAAGGAAAACCCCTGCCCTCTAGAAGCTTATTGATCATCAAACTTTTTTCAAACCAATCCAAAAAAAAAAAAAAAAAAAAACCTCTTGGTGGCGCCATATACCTTTTTGAACCCAGGGAGGTAATATTTATCGTGAGGATTCTAACTTTCTGTAGCTCTGAAATTGGTTACTTATACCATCCAACTTTTCCTCCTTTTTGTTAAATGGAAAAACTATATAGGCAACAGTGGGCATTATACTATTGGATCACATTTACATTATTGGAACAGTTAAACTTTTATCCAAAAGTTATTTCCCTTAGGGTAGGCCAAATCCAAAAAGATATTTTATTACCCATTGCTACAAAATTACCCTAAGAATAGGTTAGCTATATAACAGAAGATCTGCCCATTTGCAGTGAGTATGTGTCAGATTCCTCCCAGGAAAGAAGGCTTGCTAAGTTTAACTGGCCAACTTTTTTTTCTTTTCTTTTTTTCTTCCCATTCATTTTCAATTAATTTTTTTCCAGGCAGAATTCTATATTAGAAACTGGTACTGAAGAGGTGGCTCTTAGCTTCCAACATCTTGCAATCAAGTAGGTATCAATAAAATTATCAATTACTCCTATGGCTAATTCTTACCAAGCAGACTCACAAAAACCCAGGACAAAGAGAAGGTGATACTGAATTCATAGCAGAAAAGAAAAAATAAATAAATGAACCTTCTAATTGGATTAAAGGGCATCCCTTTCACTTTCCTCTATTACTCCCCCCAAAATAAGTTTACCACTTCGCACAAGTGGTAGGGTCTGGCTGGTACTCCAAGCTTGTGAGCTAATTTTTTTAAAGTAGCCAATTGGGTTGGCTGAAGAGGGCTATGTTCTACCATTGCCTCCTTCTTGAGAGAAAAAAGGAGCGTTGTTGCAGGCACAAATAATACTGAAAGAATAAAGCAAAACCGTGTGGTTCCTTTGAATCTCTCACACATTGGGTGGTCCCTTTATAATAGGGTTGAGGCATATAGGAGGAATGCTTTGACTGACTCTGCACTTTCGGTACCCTGCTGTCATCTGGCTAAATGCAGAAGTGCTGTATACAGGGCTCATAATGCAGGACTTTTATGAGTACTAACATTCAAATAATCATTTTCCAGTTAAATGTTAGATGGCAGCTACTTTTCTAGATAATCTTCTACCCTGCAAAGGTCTCAGACTCCTTTTGGCTAAGGATGTCTACAGGCCAGAACTCATTCTTGTTTCTCCATTTACAGAAGATCTCAGAAAAAGTGGCTCCTCCTCTGGGTTCTGTGAATCTTTTTTTTTTTTTTTTTCATTAATCCAAGCTCTTTGATTCCAAAGCCATTTCACTACACCATCTTGCCATTTTTCACCTATAGAAAAGAAATTGTTTCAAAATGATGAAATGGCTAGTAATGAAGAGATATAACAATATGTGAGTGGAAGGTTGAGAAAGAGCCGCTTAAAAGACATAGCAAAAAGTTAATGAAATTGGAAGTCAAACAACTCCAAGGAAAGGTCCAAGAAGCACCAAGGGCTTATTAAAATGGATGAGGAGGCAATATGGGAAGTAAAAAGAATGTTGCAGGTAAAATCTGGGTATATAACCTCTATGAAAAACTTTGATTTTCTGTTTTGCAAATTGAGGTATTTCAAATTTGCATAATATTTGGCAGAATATAATAAGCACTTATAGTATAAGACATATATTAAGCATTTAATAAATGCTAGTTGCCTTGACTTCCATAATCAAGTGGACAGTACTAATTCAGAGAAAAATACCAAATAAGTGTGAGTTTTATCTGTATACCCAGATCTCTAGCTTTTTGAGGCAAGAGAGTAGGACTGGCTAGTTTTGGTTTAATATCCCTAGTAGGTGGCCAGCTTCTGTGGAGGTGTCAGTTCCCCTTCACAAGATCCTCCATGAGAGGCCAGTGTGTTAGGACATGCTACGGATATTAACTCGACAAATACAATATTTTATTTATAGGCAAGAGGCTACGCTATCCTTCCTAGCCCAGATGGTATCATGGCTAGAACCCTGGGCCTGGAGTGAAGAAAACAAGTGTAAACATAGCCCAGACACTCACTAGTTGAGTGATACTGGGCAAGTTACTTAATCTCTTTACCTCAGTTTCCTTACCTATAATGGCAATAATAATAGCACTTACCTTGCAGAATCGTTGTAAGAATCAATGAGATAATTGTAAAATGTTTAGCAAAGTTCCTGGCCTAGCACATATAAATATTAGTTGTTACTAATATATTGGCTATTATTTTCCCTGTGTTTATAATTGGAAGTAAATACCTAGATATAACCTTTCCATTGTTTTCCATACTTCAAGTGTTTGCCTAGAATAGTGTTACTGATCACATGGTGAGAGGCAGACTGATGATGAAACACAATAGGCATTGCTCTCAGAGACCAAAACTGTAGATCCAAGTGCTGTAATACCAAAGTCCTTAATATCTCCTAATATCTTGATTTCTTCATCTGTATAATGGCAGTAAGGTAAGGAGACATGAATTCAAATGCTGTCTCAGACATTCACTAACTGTATGACCCTGGGCAAGTACTTAATCTCTTTCTGTCTCACTTTGCTGATCTGTCAAATAATAAATGTATATTATCATTATGCACTGGGAGCAGCTGTGCACTTGGACTCTGTGGTTCTTATCAACCCTAAATCTAAGGTTCTGTGAAAATGGAGGTGATCATATTTGCATTACTTATAAGATAGGGTGATAGAAAGGAAAATGCTTTGCAAAGGTTAAACTACAATTTAATCTGAGTTCTCACTATTCAGATTGGCATAAGAACTTCAAGCCTTTATCAATTTCTCAACTGGTTCTAGCATCTTCTTACCTTTAGTAACTCTTTTATCCAGTACAGCTTCTCTACATAATTGAAAGATTGACATACCTGAAACACAATTTGACTGTCACCTCTCCTCCCTATTCAAAAGTGTTCAACGGCTCCTTATTGCTTTTTTGTAGAAAATAGAAAATATTCACTCTGGTATTTATACTCCTTCATATTCTGACTCCCACTCATTTACCTTCCCAGTTTATTTTTTCTTTTGCTCTTTCTTCCCAGAATCTCTACACTCCTCAACAAGCCTACCAGTTCTTTCTTTCATATAAAACTCCATCTTCTGCCTCCACATCATTGCATGAGTGACTGCCCTTCATATATATAATCCATCTCCTGCCTCCACACCTTTGCACAAATGAGCCTCCATATCCCTAACTGTCTTCAAAGTACAGTTCAGTTGCTTATTCCTGTGTAAAATATTTCTTGCTTCCCTTAGTTGTTAGTTTTCTTTTCCTCACAAAATTACTTTGCCTATTGAAACTACTTTATATGAAATTTGTATTTGCATGTGTATACATTGCACAGTCATCTTCCCTCCTACCTTCTCTTCCCCACTCCATTTATAATTTCCTTGAGGATGCAGGGTCTGTCAATTTTTTGTCTTTGTATATCCAAAGCTTTATATCTCCTATACCTAGAACATTATAAATGCTCAATAAATAATAATAAAAAAATCAATTCCAAGTGGGGGCAAAGACCTTTTTTCCAATTTATTTACTAACCTACATTTCATCATCATGTTATTCAATGCTGTGTCTTCCCAGAAATCTTCCATAAAGGATCTAGCCAATTTGTTGAAGGTTTTCTGTTAGGGCTTTCAATATTTTGTGGGTAATAGTGCAGCACTCTACTTGTCCAGCTATTATCTCTTACTTTCTATATAGCCAGTTTATCTACTTTATGATCTCCACTTCACAGGAGTCTATCTTCTCCTCCATTTCTTGTATGAAAACCATCTCTGATAAATTACTTCAACTAATTTATGGCCTCCGTGCTCTTCCCCACTGCCCTTTGGATAACCAATTAAACTTCTTTATAGACAATAGTATTCCATGATCCATCACCATATAGCATCACCTGAAAAATGTTGATGTTAAAAAAGATTAGGCTTGGGGTCAAGAAGCACATTGGTGATGTGATATTAGATGTAGGAGGGAGAGAGGAATGGAAGGGAAGCACTAGATTAGGAGTGGGTAGGCCGAGTTCTAATCCTGGCTCTCTCTCCTGGCTGAGACAATTACTGAACATCTCTAAGTCTCAAGACCCCTGCCTGAAAAATTAATTGGTTGTACTCTAGAACTGTGCTTCTTAATCTTTTTTCTGTCATGGACCTCTTTGGTAGTCTGGTGAAATCTATGGATCGCTGTTCAGAATGATGTTTTTAAATGCATAAAATAGAATTCATGGGATTACAAAGAAAGTCAATTGTATTGAAATATGATTATAAAAATATTTCTTTTAAAATAAATTCATGGACTTCAGGTTAAAATCCTGAACTAGATGGACTCTGGTCTCTTCTAGTTCTAAAATTAGCTGCATGACTGTCTGTAATGCATGCATGATCAAAATAACCAATACCATCAGGTTTTTTTTTTTAATCTTATGATCAGATATGAAAGACAGACAAATGAAACATATGAATCAAATTGGAAAATCCTAAGATCTTATGAAAATATTTTAAATGCCTGCACATGCATAAAGTCACAAAGAAAAAAATTTTTTTAAATCCTATTCAGGTATGACTCAGTACTACAAAAGGCCTTTAGCATCCTAAGAAATAAATTCACCTTTGGAGAATATTCTCTTCTTACTACAGATAAATGGAAAGAGCGACATACATTTATAGAGAAGAGAATATGCCTCCAAATAGCAAAAACAGGTTTTACTTAACTCACTTTTCAAGTTGCCTAAGATTTCGTCAATCATTTGATAGGTTTTAGCTTAGGGATAAATTTGAAGCTGATATTTCCCTGGTGAAATCTGCGATAGAAAAATGTATGCTGAGGGGAAAGAGAAACTGGAAAATTGAACAAACCTAATAGAAATCTAACACTTCCTGTTGCATTTAATAATTACTTTTCTTTTTTTTTTTTTTTTTTTGTAGATCCCTTCAAAGATGAAAGCTTTTGTATTACAAATTTTTATCCCTTGACTATCAGAAGAAAATCTGTAGAATTCTGGATGTTTCATATTTAAACTACACAAATTATCTGTTGTCAATCTTAAAAGACTCCTTCCTATCCAAAAGGCCTTAGTTGGCTAAATATTGGACTTAAGCATCCAACAAAGTGAAGATGATTATAAGATGAGCAACTTGCAAAAATTGCCATTGTTGCCTTTAGATGTTAGAGTTATCAGGATATGGACAATTTGTCCAGGAGTAAACAGAAACTGCATGTTTGTTGTATATCTATGGTAACGTGTGCAGATGACTCACTCTTTGCTTTTGTTATGTTATTGCATGACTCAGACTTGGTAATACTTACCCAATTACCTCCCACAGCATAGCTTCACTTGGTTAAACTATTTGAAAGCTGTTTCTCAGGTCTTACTAACCATATCAAAGTGAATATTTTACAATACAGAAAGAAAAAAAGGAAGAGGAAGAGAAAGAAAGAAGAATGAATGTTTGGAGAGGAGAGAGGGAGACAGAGGAGAAGGGAGAAAAGGGAGAAAAGGAAACAGAGGGAAGAATGGCAAAAGAGGAAGAAAAGAAGAGAGAAGAAAGGGGGGGAAAGGGAAACAGGGAGGGGAAG